>NC_068360.1:39273147-39577313 GCF_020536995.1 Dreissena polymorpha
CTCCTTATTTATTTCTTTTTCAAATTTATGCCTAATTTATATTTTATGTTTTTGCAAAGGTTGCGATGCCCACACATTTTTATAATGTATTAAATGGCAGAGGTAAGTCTCATGTGTTATTATAACGAGGAATGTGTTTCAAATTTAACTCATATCAGCTGTAACAACAACTAGTGCACGATCGGTTATCTAATCAATTATTTTATATTCACAACATATATCTATAATCGCACGAACGTACAATTAATAAGCATTTTTGATGTAACATATAAAAACTGCATGGGAATATATGTATAGGATCTGACAAGTGTGGCCATATCATACCATATTTTATTAAACGAGTTCATGAATTTTGTAAGCCTTTGGCTCGCTTACTATTGAATTTCCTGGACGAAAAATATGGTATGATATGACAACGAGTGTCAGATCTTTTTTATCACATGCTTTTAAATGAGCACATGTTATAAATATTTACGCAAACGCAATGATTAATCCCGAATGATGTTTACATTTCGTGACGTCACTTGGCGTTGAAACGTCATTTCATCAAAATAACACAATTCGAATGGTCAATAAACGAACACTAAGCTAATGAAAACGCTTTAAAATGTTGTATTACACATGTGTAATATAAAAAAACTATGTAATGGTTGTATTACATTGGAAACAGGGTATAGCATGTGATAAAACAATAAAATTATTGTAAAGGGATATTCGATATGAAGGCAAAGTTTAAACATTTAGGTTTCTAAGTAATTAAATTGAAAACAGTTAAACAGTTGCCATTGAGTGTTTGTTTTTCAGTTATTGCTCTACTATCCAATGTATGACAGTGTTAAACAAATGTGTGAATATAATTAAAATTTGTTTTTACACAGTTAATACAAATACATTCAGCATCCATATGACATTCGTATGCAAATGTAAATTTGCTGATATTTGCAGAATATGAGACATAAAGAAACTATCTATAGCATATAATTATGTACTCGTATATTTAAATTGTTAACCAATGTATTTTATAATCAATTATGCAACAAATGACTATATTATATTTAACATTTGTTTGTTCTTAAAAAATTACACAACGCGTATGTAAGTATTTTTTAGACGAAGCTGTATATCACACATGCATGTGTAATTGCGTTGTATAAAAAAATAATAAAACTACGAGTATTCGTGATTTAAAAAATTGAAGTCAGACTGTGAAGTTAATATCACATGGGCAAATGTCGGTAGCTTATTTTGACTTGCATAAACAATTTCTAGACAGGACAAGCGCTTACTGACCTTTATATCCTGCGAGATAAAAAGTATTTAGTTTCAAGAAAGGATTTCATATTATTCGTGCAATGCAGGCAAATGCAAACTAAATAATTGCAAATGACTGTATGGCAACATAAACCTATATAATATTCTTGTGTATATGTGTGAAAGTAATGGTAACATAATGTAATAGAGATAATAACATTATATAAACATGTTAGAGCACATAAAGCGATATGGAACTAGTTGTTGATTGTAAAACATCTTCTAAGTATTGAGGACCAACAAATGTAAAGGGAAGCTCTCACAACTAATTGGTGGTTTCACAAATATGCGACTCAGGTTCATTCCCCTTTACCTAAAGCATCTTTATTTGTTGGGTGGTGACCTTAAAGGATATGCGGGTTATAGTCCGGGTACTCTTGTAAGTTAATAAATAAGTAATAAAGTAGGCATGTGGGACTGCTGTACCCGCTGTTAATTTCTATAAGATGTATTACAGCTTTAATCACAGCATTCGTCTAGCATCGTTGCCAAACGCAGTGCTGCAGCCATATAATGTTCTATTCCGCAAGTCCTGTTGCAGGGGTTAGACAGTTACGCCGAACACACATAATCGTAAGTATATGTAGTTATATGGAGATTCTCACAAGTTTCCCGATTGTATTCTTAATTCGACTTTGCATCTCAACAGACTCGACAGTCAGTAGTGTTATTGATAATATGTTATACTCATCAAGACCGAGTTAACTATCATCTGTAACGGTACACTTTGAAGAGGACGTCGCGCTCATGCTGTGCTGGAAACGGACCACAGAGTATTTCATCGTCAAACGGTCTGATTTCAAGAATCATAACTTTTAAGTATTAATAATTGAGAATAATAACTTCTTAGTATCTAAAGACAACTATTTAGGGCACACATCACTAATAGTAAAACACCTGTTTATTTAAATGTGTTTAAATAATTTAAGTTATTATCAGCAATCTCGTTTATGTATGTCAGGCTGATTTTATCAGCAGCATAATTAGGATTGTTTCATACATTGATGATGCCTCTTACAATATGTGAACCATTTGAGCATATTCCATATAATATATATATATATATATATATATATATATATATATATATATATATATATATATATATATATATATATATATATATATATATACATATATACATAAGGATGTGTTTCGGTTCGAAGATAAAGCGTTTGTGTTGTTGTTGTTTTTTTGCAATATCCGTGTACCAAATCTTGCTTGAAAAGCACCATCAAAAGCGCTTCTGCCAGTTTCTTAAAACTGTGTCGACTGTTTTTATAACTTTTTAACTAAGTTTTGATGTTATTGGGGTCCGTGTGTCGTGTGTATGATGGAACTTAACAAAAATAATAAATACACATAAACAGCAATATTAAATGCTGACTGGGATTTTTTTCTAAACAAACCTTTGTCAGTATATCACATGTTAGGCAAAGGGAAAGTTTAATTAATTCATACCATGTTCTATAAATGGAATAAGCCAATAGATAAAATACAGATACTCGTTCAACGATCTTTTGCTAAAGTCACCGATATTTTAAAATCACATGACATGCATACATTGGTTAAATGTAAGGACGTACGGCACGTTTTGTGTTATCGTCAAAAGTAATCTTGAAAATGTATAAGGGTCAGATAGTTAACATTATTAATTTATATCCAAGTTATCACGGATTTTAATTAAACAGCTTAGTTGCATGCTTTATATTAAGCGGTCTTTGGACTGGTACACATGTCATGTATACATCTTGTTTTGCAATAATGCATGCAATGTATTAGTGTCAATATAGCCAGAGAGAATACATAACTATTTTATTTTTTTTGACAGTAGATGCATACTTGCAACAGCGTTCAGTTTGTTTTAATAACATAGGGACAAAATAACATTGTTAATGAATTTTCGTTTTCATGTCAGTGCACTCACCAGATTGTAAATACGCCTTGTATATGCAGTTCAACTCATCAGTTTGACAAGTTTATGTAACGATTCGTGTATTTAATCTTGGCTACTCAAGAGGAAGGATCTAACCCACAGGAGAGGCACTTGAGGATTATCTTTAGGACACAAGGTGGCGATGAGGTCCTGTCTTGGTTAATTTAGACGGATTTTGTCATGTTCTGGAAGTTTTCTCAGTCGATTACAATATCTATTTGAGTTGGAAAACTTGTTTAACAACGGAATCAAAAAACAAAAACTATTCATTGAGTTAATATGTGTATGTTTTATTACGTTATAGGACTTTGATTTACAAACTCTGCTTTGTTTGTTAGGAAAAGCCTTCGGGGACCTCCGCTAAAATACATAAAATTATATAGTTACTATCGGGATTTTAATAAGTGAATTTCGCGGAACTTTCACTTTCAGCGAAAGAAAAATGCCAATAAAATGTACGGAATCAACATTTTCGCATCTCTTTTTTCGGCCGGATCAATTGGCCATATAACACTACAGAACAATCGGAATCTAAAAAGCGCGGAACTTTCATACATTTTCCGTCTGGATAATTTTCATTCAACCCTGTAGACAAAAAGCAGCAATTATTAATCGCGCCAAATTTTCTTATCTAAACTGTACAAATAAAACTGCATAATATTTCGCGGAACATGTAGAATGCCAAGTTTTAAAAGTCTATTTATAAAAAGATAATATCCGGCCAAAACCAGATCCAAAAAGCGCGTAACACTTATATCGTCCGCGAAAAAAAAACTTGGAATACTGTACAAAAAGCGTGTTGCTATGTGTTAACGTCCTTAGTTACCCGAAGGAATTTGACTAGTTACCTAGAAATAACCAATCAGAAAGTGTATAGCAAACGCAACATAATCAGTTCGTTCAGTAAGTTGAACGTTTCAAGCTGGCGGAGCGAATTACAAAGTTATCGCTGCTACTTGATGGATTCGCCGATCATTCGGAAATAGATCAGATTGGCGTCAATTACCCTATTGCATACGATTATTTACATGTATAACCAGATTTGTATTTATAAAAAAAAGTGTAAATATATCCGATTATAATGTTGATTACCATAATTTAAATTAAACTTGTTTATACATTTATTTTTGTTTTTAACATATTTTTGAAAATTGATTTTGTTTTGAATCCGTTATTTAGTTGTGTTATAGCTGACGTAGACTAAAGTTGGTTAAGTCCGTCATAAGCGTTTTATATCAAAATAAAAAATAAAAATGTTTATGTTTTTACATATTTTAGTAATTTTGTAGGGGTGTGTTTCAAGTACGGGCTGAAGATATGCCGAACAAATTGTGACATGAAGTTCATGTATCCTTTGCGACTACATGTTTGTCATCTATTGGTTTGTATTCTTCTTATCCACATTGCAGCAAGAATAGTTGGATAACTAACATATTCAAAAGCTATTTATTTACATAAATCATGTTTGTAAATCATGCACTAAATGTGGCAAATTCTTCACTTGAAGTGTTGTGTGTTGGAAGATTTTATGTTGATTGAACCCAAAGTGCATGTCTTGCTCCAAAATCCGAGCATCGGTTCTCGTTTATCAACATTAAAGGGTATGCCAGTTAAGTTCTTCAAGTAGTTTGTTACAGTAATATTTTGACATATACCCAGGAAGGCCAAGTTCTCTGCACGATGCCCTTGCAAACAGGAATATCCCAGTGGCGAAATAAATTATAAATCTTCCGCATGAGTACTATGTTCTCGGGGATTTAGCTTTTCATTTGACAAGACTCCTTGTTTCATATCGAGGGAATGGACAAAAGCATCATTTGCAAAAGAAATTCAACAAGTGTAATTTATCAAAGAGTTGATTTGGAACGGGCAATTGTTCTCTTGAAATGCACAATCAGGCGGTTCAAACACTTGTTGAGCTCGAGATGTCCCTAGTGATATCTGTTTGTTTTTTATCCCAACAAATTCTTTCTGCAGCGAAAGTCGGACACAGAGCCTGAAGTTGACACGTTTGATCAGATAGACACAGATGCCGCCTAGGCAGTAGGTAATGGTCAGGCCTGACCAGAACCAGAGGAGAAAAGGTGAGCTATTGTCCTGGAATTGTAATGGATTAACATGTGACAAGAATTCCCTACTGCGCTATTTGTGTCTGTGTTCATGCTTCATAGTTTATTTACAACGGTAAGCCATTAAGGTTTTGAGGTTGTTGGGCCATGCATTTTATGAAGATAAGTCTTGAAAATATAATTAAAAGTCAAGGAGTTCTGCTATTGTTAAGCAGGCTTTATTGATCTGTGTTGTTTGAGAGATAGCATTATTAACAGAATAAAATGTCCATAATTCGAATATTCTTAGGCTTTCAGCAAGGTTTGATTTGATGCAGTACAAAATGCGGTATCATGTAATATCGTGTTTCGTTTCGTGACCAATGGCGTTTCTATGTATATTTGATAATTTGTCAATGGGTGTTACACGCGTTAGCCCTACCATTAGCACAGAAGTATCAAAGCGCTGTAGGCGCTGAAGGCCTATGGCTAGGTTTAGTGTGACGTAAAATGCATTTATGATGTTTAGTCCGAATTTCTCCCTTTGTAAGAATGTATACGGATTGATCCTAGCGGTTGAGTGCAACAGCTCAGAGGCTGTAAGACAAGACAGTAATTGTGTAAATACTACAGTGTACATAGACGTTGGAGGACAACACGATACTGGTTGTGGGAATGATAACCTTTTGTCTAACTCTACAGATCTGGTAGAGATTCGTCTACATAGGCGTTGATGATATATACAACAACAACAACATGGCCGCAAAAAAACTGTAATTGCTGGCGTCAAATAAATCACTTTAAATAGCCTAAAATAGCTTTCTATTACAAAATTAACAGATCAGGAAAACACTCATACTCCCTTGGTAATGTTTATACAAAAGAAAATCCACTTAAGCCCAAGTCTCACTTTTGCCGGTAGAGCCCCGGTCCATTCCGGTTTGTTAACGCCGGTCGACCGGCGAGGACCGGGATGTTTCGTTGAAAAATACTTTAACGCAGTCACACAATTACCCAAAGCCGCCCCGGTTGAAGCCGGTCAACAGCCTGGCAGAGTCCTGGTCAACCCGGACTGGCAACGGTTTATACCGGTGAAGCCCCGTCAGAGCCCCGATTGTCGCCGGAAGTGCCCCGGTAAAAACCGGCAGCGTCCAGACATAGCCCCGTTTGTCGCCGGTAGTGCCCCGGTTGAGCCCCGGTGAAAGCCGGCAGAGCCCCAGTATACCGTAACACTGCCGGCACTCACCGTGTCTATACCGGCGTCAGACCCCGACAGGGTTACGGCAACGCCCTGTTTAACCCCGGTCGTCGCCGGAAATGCCCCGGCGGAGCCCCGGTGAATGCCAGTGGCGTTCCGGCAGAGCGCCTGTTTTCTTATATACCGTAGCAATACCGGGACTCTAACGGCATTCACCGGAGCGTTGCCGTATATCTGCCGTATCTCTGCCGGGGTCTGTATGGGCCCCGATGGAGCTACGGTGCCGTCCCGTTTGTTCCATGTGCCGTCCCGGTTGTTCCCGGTGCCGCGCCGGTCGTTGCCGGTCCTTCCCGGTGACTCCCGGTTCATTGTAATACTTTCCCGGTGGAGCCCCGGTTTTCCCCGGTTCATCCCGGTCGTCCCCGATGGAGCCCCGGTTCAACCCGGTAGAGCCCCGGTTCATCCCGGTAGATCCCGGATCACGCAAAGGGGCTCCGCCGGCATCATAGTAAGACTGGGCCTTTACCCTGTTAAAGAACGGTGTACAGATTGTGTACGTTGTCTCACGTAGAACTTTTCGCGCTCGATTTGCGCGCTCGATCTGCGCAGAAAAATATCATATCCGGTAACTTCGTATATTTCCGAGAATGATCATGAATATTTGTTGTGTTTTTTTTTTCATTTTCTTTTTTCTTGAATGTCTCGTGAACGCAAAATAAAATAACAATGTCTTAAAATATGTTTATAAATACCAAATGTAATGTCTTCAAAAATGTATCAGAAACTAATTATTCTAACTGCCTTCGTAGACACTCGTATCTTTTCGGCATAGACCGTCAAGTGAGGACCTTATTCTCGCATGAATATGCAAACAATAATAAAAACTATGTCGTAGTCAATGCTTAGCAATTTTGATTCAACATTATTTTGTACACGTTTTATGACACTGTCATGTTATATAATAATGTTCTGTATTTACAAGGCGGGTGATTGAGATCTAGGAAGAACTTCTTTGATTGCGCATGAATTACCGCCAAGTGGTAAATCGGACTTTTGGGAATTCACTCATTCGTGTGTTTTTGGCAGCCAGCCAATTCCGACTGTCTCAGAAATTTGTATTATTGCTAAAGCTTAGGGCTACGCCCCAGGCCAAAAATACTGTTCAGTAACATTTGCGTTTGGGGCTAATAAAATTTGAATTCCTTTGGGTCACTTAAGATTACATTGTTTATGTTGGATGAATTTGCCTAAAAAAGATTTGACATAATTTTACAAAATAATGTCACACATTCGATAAAGTGTATGGACTAATAGCTGAAGTAGATTTGAAGTGTAACACACATTAATATGATACCTTGATTCAAAGTAGTTTTTTTTCAATAAAACCGGCAAACGTAGTAAGCTTAAATCGTATTTCAACTAAATAAACTGTTCAGACTTAAATTGTTTTATTTGATGGCGCTTACTAAAACATATATGTTCAACGAATCGAAGATAATCAAAGCAAAACGAGAAATTCAATAATTTAACAACAGCAATTATACCTTATTCATTTTAAGACTGCCAATCAAAGAGCCCTTTTAAATTGTGTATGTAATTATTTCATTCAAAAGAATGGCGAAGTGGTTAAGAAGTTTACTCTAGAAGACAATGGTTTGAATACCAATGAAACCACATTATATTTTTCTTAAATACATACTTGCTTTAATAAAATCGATGTTCATACTTATGCAAGTTATTTGCAACTGTCGAACTAGAATGGGAGATGGCGGAGGGCAAATAGCTGTATGACTAATATGATCAATTCATACACAAACAATATACAAGTGATTGGCAATGAAACATATCTTGTTTAGCATGAATCGAATATTACAAGAAAAACATGTCATTAAAAACTTACTTCATTGCATCAACCATTCAGCAAGAATAAATAATATAGATAAAATCCTGGCAGTGTTTTCATTTGAACATACAAGTATTGATCTAAATCCCATACTAACATATAAAACGACGGGTTGGGAACCCTATTTTTCAATTTTATAAAGATATATATATATATATATATATATATATATATATATATATATATATATATATGGCAGTCACAAACTTATCAAACAGCTGACAAACAAGTTTTATCCTGTAAGCTTAATAACCCGCTATATATAGTGAATTCGTCACGCATGACCAGGATTTATAATTGAAAATTAGGAAGTCCCGACGATCCGAATAAACCGTTAACACTTGCACGGGGAAAAACTGACAACACTTAATTACTTCACCATTATGAGCAAAAGACAGCACTCATCAGCTGCAAGTGAAAGCAACACAGCCGATACTAGCCAAATTGATTTACCCGTTTTCGAAACTCCAAACTCAAACTCAAATAAACAAAACAAGCAAACCAAAAAAGAGGTAAAAAATCGACGGAACAGGAAAAAACGAATAAAAAATATATGACGGACTTTGTAACCAAAACCACGATAGAGAAAATCGAAACCTCAATTGAAACACGCCTGGATAAAATTTGCTCAAAATTGTCTAATGTGCTCACAAAAAAATGACACCTCCTTAATAAAAAATATAATCAAGGAAACACTGGAAGAAACAAAGGAAAAATTCCTTGGCAGTGTATTGAAAAAGCTTGAAATAATAGAAGGCAGCATTTTCGAGCATAAAAATGAGATAGATGCCTTAAAAAAACTCAAAAGATCAGAGGAGCGAAATAGGTGCCATGAAAGAAAAACAGCTGAGTTTAGCTTTCAAGTCTAAATGATCTCGAGCAATACGGAACAGCATCCGGATTTCTGGCCTCTCAAATGATACGGACCAACAATCATCGATGGACATGGCCGAACAATTGGTGAACATGCTGAATCAAAAGCTTTGACTTAGATTGGGAATTACAGATGTCGACGTGGCCCATCGTCTAGGGAAATATGTACCTCGTAAAAGCCGGACAGTCATAATCTAGTTCGTCAGGCGGCAATCAAAAGTCGAGGTTATGAAACGTGCCAAGCTTTTAAAGGGTACCGGCATTTACTTAAATGAGGACCTAACAAAGACAAATTCGGAAGTCTTAGCATCACTGCGTCTGAAGGAACCTTTGATAGTAGAGAGAGCCTGGTCCCGCGACGGAAAACTGTTCGTACGTTACCGAGGACACGATCGCATCGAGCTTGTGTCATCTGACAAATACAGGCTCTGGCCGGCAAAGCCATGGCCAAACAGAAACCAGGTGACACCCGAAAAAAACAAACGCCTGCAAAGTTTCAGATGGAGACAACTCGAGACCTGCCAGCAGAAAATAAACATCAAATGATTGACAATAATTCTAGTCCCGGATATGGCTTCTTTGTTTACCAATCATAATGTTGTATTGCAATTATTTCATAACCTGTTGTTTTGGTAATTGTAAAATCTTAAACGCACAAACACGCACGCATGCAATCAGGCACGCAACCACCGACACATCGTAACCTACATTCCATAAAACACGCGAGCATACACGTGTGCGACACGTATTCACACACACACACGCGTGCACACATTCACATACAAACACACACGCGCGCGCACGTGCGCACGTAAACGCACACACATTAAACTGATGGATACGCATATTTGTGCACAACCGGCAAGCTGTAACACACTCTTATCCACATTCTGAACAATAACCGAAAATCATACAAACACGTTCAGGTGTGTTTATTATACAATACAGCATAAAATATATATATAAGTAACATTCGATACCGAATATAAGTATATATATATATATATATATATATATATATATATATATATATATATATATATATATATATATATATATATATATATATATATTGGTATTGTGTAACTTTTTACATAGTTACTAAATTTTTAGAGTTACTTCCCCTGGATAAAATGTTGCGATGACATATACTTTTTACCATATCAAAACACATAGATAAAATTGTTAAAAAACGTAAGCTTAACTGAAAGAAAGTATAGTTTTAAATAGATAAGGATATTTTATATGTATGTCTGTGTACTACCCCGGTATACGATTTGATAAATTTTACGACGTTGAGAATATACGATTTGATAATTTTACGACGTTGAGAATATTAATATTTAGCATTAAATGAACACAGTAAAATGTATATTTGAGTTAAATCTGAATATCCACAAGGTCGTTTTAAATGCTACTTAAAATTAATGATACAACTCTATGTTATCATGCCTTTGCTGTTTAATATGTCCGTTAACTGATGGGATTATTTACTTTGTCATTTTTTTCCCGAGAAATGTTAAAGGATAATAATTGGTATTGTGTCGTGTTGTCTTGTTTGTGGGCCCTTATAAACACCAAAACATATAATAAATGAAAGAGATACATTTGCTTAATACAATGTACTGTCCTTCTTCTTATCAATATTGTTTTGTAATCTATTCAGCTTGGTTGTTTTTACTAAAGTGTAATTTTGTAAAATACAATAAACAGTCCTTTTGCTAATCTATACCGTTTTGTTATCTATTTATCTTGGAATTTAATTCATTATCCTGTTTTACTGAACCTTTTTTGATTATCTTAATACTTATTTTAATAGAAAAAATCTGTGTTATAGAAATACATTAATTTAGATAAGCAATACTTAAGGTTATACACACTTTCAAACAGCATTTTAGCATTTAAACAAATTTCGTTTTCGTTTATGTTTAGATGTTAATAAAATGCAAATAATCACTACATGTATATATATTACGCATTGGTCCTTACCAACTTCCTGTTGAACTTTCTTTTGAGTAAGATAGTTCTGGGCTCATATTTATATTTGGAAGCGGCAATATGGGCCATTTGCAGATACCATATGCAAAGATATTATTGTTGTAGCTTTAAAATAATCCATTATAACCTGTACCTGTATTATAATTTCAGATCATTCTCTCCCAGTCATGGGGCCAGTCAACCATTGTACTGATTACACTCAGTATAATTGTATATACATATGTTTATTAACATTTGTTTCTTTTTTGTTTTCTATGTGTTTTTTATGTCTATATACTTTTCCAGTATCATAACTGTGCTTAATATTTATTACAATTTAAGGCATGGGATATGGATCTTTGCATTTTAAAACTTATTTTCAAAAAAATGACTTGTGATCTTAATATTGTTTCTTTAAACTGTAGAGGTTTAAATATGAAATAAAAGAGGCTTTAGGTTTTTAATTATTTAAAAAAGTTTAATGCTAACATATATTGTCTGCAGGACACACATTTTACCCCTGATATGTACAAAACCATTTTTTCTGAATGGGAATCGGAATGCTTTTTGAGCTATGGTTCTGCTAATTCTAGGGAAACAGGTATTTTTATATCTAATTGCACAGATTATAAACTACATAACTCTTTTGCTGATTCTAATGGTAATTTTTTGGCAATTGATGTATCTGTTAGTGAATACCGCTCTACGTTGCTATCTTTATATGGGCCAAATACTGACACCCATCTTTTTTTTACTGACTTCTTTGAAATTATTGAAATACTTGTAAATGATTAATTTATTATATGTGGTGATGTATACCTTGTTATTGATCCTGAAGTAAATTTTTATAATTACAAAAATATTAATAACCCTAAGGCTCGCAATAAAGTCTTAGATTTAATAAATTGGTACAATCTTGTAGATCCCTTCCGACATTATAATCAGTCAAAAAAAAAGATTACCTGGCGTAGAACAAATCCAATACAACAAGCTAGGCTAGATCTTTTTTTAATCACATCTGATTTTTTGCAACACTTTGAATCCACTGACATTGAACCTAGTCTTCCATCTGACCACTCAATAATAACGCTAAACATAACCTTTAGCAATTTTTCTAATAAATCAGGTCTTTGGAAACACAATAATTCTCTACTGTCAGACATTGTTTATGTTGAAGAAATAAACAACAAAATTGATGAAATTAAAACTCAATACGCATTTCCCATTTACAATTATCAAAATATTAATGAAGTTCCTGACATCGAATTACAGTTTACTATAAGTGATCAACTTTTTCTAGAAACTCTGCTGATGGAACTAAGAGGGAAATCTATTTCATATGGGTCTTATATTAAAAAGGAAACAAAACCTATAGAAAGCAAAATATTAGCTTGAATAAAAGAATTTGAAGAAAACTTTTCAAGAGAGAATATCAAAGAACTAGACATTTTGAAATCTGAAATAAACAATATTCAGAGCACACGTTAAAAGGATGTATGATCAGATCCAAATTTCAGTGGACTTTACAAGGTGAAAAGCCATCTAAATATTTTTGCAGCCTAGAAAAAAATAATGCAATAAAAAAACAATATATAAACTAAATAATGAAGATGCTGGTTAAATAACTGACCAAACATGTATACTAAATACAATAGCATCTTATTATCAGTCTCTATATAAGAAACAAAAATTAATGTAAAATTGAAGACTTTAATAACTATGTAAAGGGAATTAATTGTCCAAAATTAAATCAGACATAGTCCAGTTCAATTGAAGGTATCATAACTTTAGATATAGCTTCAAAAGTTTTAAAAAATATGTCAAATAATAAAAGCCCTGGAAGTTCTGGCTTCAATGCAGATTTTTATATATTGTTCTGGAAAAAATTGGTACCTTTGTTGTAAGAGCCTTAAATGAAGCTTTTGAAAGTGGACATTTATCTTTAACACAAACTCAAGGTAAAATAACATGTATTCCAAAGGGTAATAAATCTAGGCTTTTTATACGAAATTGGCGCCCTATAACTCTTTTAAATACTGTTTACAAAATTGCATCTGGAGTAATAGCTAATAGATTTAAATTATTTATGGAAAAGTTAATTCATAACGACCAGACTGGTTTCATTAAAGGGAGATACATAGGGGAAAATACACGGTTAATTTATGACATTATGCACTATTCTGAAGTAAACGAGATCCCAGGTTTACTTCTCCTTATAGACTTTGAAAAGGCGTTCGATTCATTGTCGTGGTCTTTTGTACAAAATACATTTTCTTTCTTCAATTTCGGTCCTGACATAAAGCGTTGGTGTCAAATTGTATATAAAAATTCTAAGTCGGTTTTTTCCCAGTGTGGCTACTTGTCTAACTTTTTCTCTATTGAAAGGGGCTGCAGGCAAGGAGATACCCTTTCATGTTATATTTGTATCATCTGCGCTGAAGTTCTGTCACATATATTGAGAGAAAACAAAAATATAAAAGGTATAACAATACATGGAATTGAACATAAATTATCCCAGTTTGCTGATGATACTACTATTTTATTAGACGGTACCGAACAATCATTAAATGAAGCACTTACTGTTATACAAGATTTTAAAAATATTTCAGGTCTTAATGTTAATTTTTATAAAACTAATGTTGTATGGATTGCTAAGCAAAAATATAGTTCGTATACCATAAAAACAAAATGGAAATTAAATTGGATGCAAAACAGCTTTAAACTGCTGGAATAAATTTTCATGTTCCGTTCAAATAACTGTAAGAAATATTCTAAATATAGAAATAAATAAAATAAATATACTAGAGTACTAGACATTCCTAATTTTGGAAATAAATTGATCCATTTTAGAAGGATGGGAGAAGTCCACAAGGCATAAATGGGTTAAGATAATCTTTCAGCTATTCATACCACTTTATAATACAAGAATCACCATCAACACCCATAAATAAAACCGTAAATACGAGAACACTATTACAAATGAGTAAAGTAATCCTAATGGAATGTGAATTGATATTGGTGGTTTTTTTAAATAAGTTATTATTATCAACAACAACAAATTATGATCATATATCAATCACGTGTTACTTTGAATGTATTATACAACACAGCTAATTTACAAACTTAACCCTTCACCTAACAATTTAAAAATAAACAAATCAACAATTTAAATAACAAATCCATTTGTATGCCCCCCTTCGAAGAAGAGGGGGTATATTGTTTTGCACATGTCGGTCCGCCCGTCAGTCCACCACCCGCTGATGTAAAACATACACATGGAAAATATAAACAATTGATTCAAGAAATCCAAATTGGAATCAAAATCATATATTTTGAATTGATGTTTTTTTGTTCTTTTTTTATTAGTAATTAAACAAATGAGCATTTATAAAACAAACTTTTTTTTAGTTACAATAAACTTAACAATACAGCTAACTTTCACACTTAACTCATATATTAACAATCTAAATAAACAATCCAATGTTGTTGTTTTTTTTAATCTACACGAAACTAGCAATATTTAATAATGCTTGATTGCGTATTTAAGTATTCAGCGATCAACAAATATGGTTGATTGTTTGATTGGTCATTGTTGTCTTGGGTACTACTTAAATGAAACCAGGGTACTCTATAAGTATACTTAAATGTACCCCAGGTACTAAAAATATACTACAAAATACTTGGCCAATTAAGACTACTCGATTTTTATTCCCACCCTTAATCAAGTGTCAAAAAACGCGCTAAGCAATACGAAACAAAATTCTCTTTGAACAAAACCTGCCTCAACATGCTGTTTTGAGTATGAGTTTCGACAATATAGAGACAATTAATAAAAATATTGACATAGATATGAACATTATTAATTTGAAGGAAAAAAAAGCCGATAAAGAGCAATTTTGGTAATTGTTCTGCTTGAACAGATGATTGCTCATGACAATGAATTGCATTTGATGAATTATGAAAACATTTCATAACTTAAAAATCTTAATTATGCACAATATCTGTTTTATTGCGTCTTACAGAATTACTGTTGTGATGTTATATGTTTTATCTATATATTCATTAAAGTTCAAAATGTATCAAGTGATCTTTTGAAATCATATCTTTTCGCAGCTCGTGCAATTCTTTGTCATGAGCAATTTTTTGCTCTAGCAGAACAATTTCCAGCAACAGACGTTTTTTTTTTCCAGACTGTACAGGTCTTCCTCCACAGCTTCCATTGCTCTCTTTGACTTTGATACTGAAATGTAATTAATGCATTAAAAATCATTAGTAATTAAAGTATACTCCTATGTTTTTTTGTTTAAAACATTTACCATTCAATTTAGCATACATAAAGCATAGTTTGTATTGCTAAAGAATCATAAAATTATGTTGGTGTGTATCTAGTGAGCTAGACTATTCTGAAAGAAAAATGCAAGCTGAGTCATGAATATAAGACCAAACAAGAGATGTGTTTGTCAGACACACAATGCTCCCTACTGCGCTGATTTGATTTGTGTTTACCTTTCACCAAGTGACATAGTTTTTGAGCTCATAAGACTCAGTTTTAATTATTGCCAAGATTTCATTGGGTCAAATGTTCTGACCAAGTTTCATAAAGATTGGATAATAAATGTGAATTCTATATTGTTTTTTTCGAACTTAGCCCAGATATCATTAGCTCAAATATTCTAACAAAGTTTCATGAGCATTGGACGAAAAATGTGACTTCAAGTGTGTTAACAAGGTTTTACTATAGCCATATAAGGAAAACTGCTCGCCCCCTGGCGGCCATGTTTTTTAACAGACTAGAACCATTTTCGAACTCATCCAAGATATTATTAGGACACATGTTCTGACTAACTTTCATGCAGATTGGACAATAAATGTGACTTATAGTGTGTAAAGAAGGTACATGTTAACGACGGACTACGCTGTACGGACAAAAGGCGATCACAATAGCTCACAATGAGCACGTTGTGCTCAGGCGAGCTAAAAACTAAACTAACGCACAATATATCATTATTTTACTTATCAGGTACATTAAATTTAACAAAATTAGATAAAAAATATATAATTTACTTTTGTTCTTTTCCTTCATTTTAGAGCTCACATCAGCAGACAATGTTGCCGCCTTTGACCGGACAACAGAAGATGTCGATGTCGCGGGAGCTACATAACAATTTCGTTGTTGTGTTATTTCAAATTTTGAATGCTAAAATTAATGTGTATACTTTGTAAGTACTGGTACTATTGGTTCTTCTAACCGTACCCAGGAAACGTGATTATGTTCTCGTTATACTCATGTATTTCTGTGTCAAGTACTGGTTCTACCCAGGAACATGACTTTATTATGTTGTAAATATGTTGTTAAATTAGTATGTATACTTTGTAAGTACTGGTACTGTTGCTTTTACTAACCCTACCCAGGAAAATTACTTAATTTATTGTTATATTCAATTAATATACATTCATAATAAGTACTGGTTCTACCCAGGTTTTTTTGTTTGGAACCATTAAAATTATTACATACATCAGTGTAATAATATTACAGACACCCATTTGTTGTTATCAATTTTGCCTTTAGCTAAGCGAAAAAAACTTTCAAACTTTAAAGTTTTTATTTTATTCATTGAATACTGGATACAGTCCTTACAGCTTGATTCGAAATGAAACTTTTCATCTTGACTGAAATGAAAAATTATATAATTGGTGATTATTTTTTTTTGCTACTTCTGCATGGTAAATTTGGGATAAAATTTGAACAAATTTGGTAGAGGACTATTAGATGTCACTACATACCAAATTGGATAGCCCTAGGCCGGATGGTTATGGACAAAAAGATTTTCTAAGTTTTCACCAAAAGGCCTTCTTTAAGCATATGTTCAATTTTGTGACCCCCGGGGCATGGTCAAACTTGACCCCAGGGTCATAATTTGAACAAACTTGGTAGAGTACTATAAGATGCCACTACATACCAAATTCCGTAGCCCTAAGCCCAATGGTTATGGACGAGAGATTTTGAAAGTTTTCACAAAATAGGCCTTATATAAGCAAATTTTCAATTTTGTGACCCCCGGGGCAGGGTCAAATTTGACCCTGGGGCATAATTTTAATAAATTTTGAAGAGGTTCACCCCAGGAACATTCCTGAGAAATTTCATCAGCATTGGACCAGTAGTTTAGGAGGAGACGTTTAAAGGAAAAGTTAACGCACGCACGGAAGCACGCAAGACCGACACAGGACCATGACATAAGGCCGCTGTAAGTAGAAATACATATATTATTGTTTATAGCAATTGCAATCTTAATGTGTGTATGTATTTATCCCATCATTATTCAATCATCAACCAGAAGTCACTTTATTTCTATAACTTCATATAATGTTTTACAGATGTTTTCAGCAATTTGTTTGTGTTTAATTTTGAATGAAATCCATAAACATGGGGAAATTATATTACAAGAATAACCTGTATTGATTCCTAATAAATTATAATAAATATTACGATTCAAAACACCCAATCATAAATAAAGGTGCACTAACATACATGGTTTCTATGAATGAGCATACGCCCAAGACCTACTTGCCTTCTGGTCCTCCAGAAAGAACAAACCGAACATAACAATGATATGTGGATATACCTTAGGTTTCAATTCCTCCAATTATTCCATCCAATTGTGGTCTGTCTATGAGGAATTGAAGTATCAATTCCTCAGACGGTTTGAATGGTTTTGCTGGCCCACCACCAGTTTTCTGACTGTTCTTAAATTTGTCCCGTACTGAAACCGGATTGAACAATGATTGATGGTTCTATATTACAAGACAAAAGCATTTCATGTTCATTATTGAAAAAAGGATTAAACAAAGTTCTAACCAATTAAATTTAACAATCCTTAGAGACAAAACAATTTTGTGAAATTAAATTTATAAACAAAGGGCGTCTGTTGATAAATTATCAGTTTTATAATAATTATTTATTTAGAATATAAATCACATTTAGCTCATAATAATAAATAATGCATTTACATTTTTTTTTAATTTCAATACATCATTTGGCAGGTTTATAATATTCCCTTTGAAAGCTTAGTACTTCCCTTGGCTTTATTTTTCGACTTCTGACCTAGAAGGATCACCTTGACCTTTTACTAATCAAAATATGCAGCTTCATGAGATACACATGCACGCCAAATATCAAGTTGCTATCTTCAATATTGCAAAAGTTATGTGCAACGTTAAAGTTTTCGGACAGACTGATTGACTGACTGACGGACAGTTCAACTGCTATATGCCACCATACAGGGGGCATAACAATGTGCCTGGTCAGCAATGATATTATTTAATTATATACTTTTTTCTTATAATAAAGTAACAGATACAAATTATACAACATGTACATGGTTTTAGGCTCGTTACTTTTAAGCGGAGCCACCAAGATACATATATACATATATTAATGTAAATCAAATGCTATCAAAGAACAACAAACATCAAAGTTCTTCATAGTAAATAGCGTTTAATGTGCTTTATGCATTTAACAATAAATGTGCTTGTTGAAAATGCTTATGGATAGTTATTTTGCATGTCAACTAGCCCAAAACAGACTAGAGCTTTGGAAATCATTTTGTTGAAACCTGGTAAATTGTGTAAAAAAAACTATTCAATATACAAATATGTACCTCTTGTTTTTGGGTTTGCGAACATCTTCATAACTTCTTCGACCGTCCGGTCCCCTTGAAGCTTACCTGTGCTAAAAATTGAAACAAGTGAATTATGTTAGTTACCAATTAAATTTGGTAGAACAAGAGCTGTCACCGTTGTAGAATGACATATGCCCCCTATAAACGCTTTGAAGTTATGAGCATTTTTCGAAAATTAAATGCAGATTTCGAAACATAAACGTGGACCCTAAGTTAAACGTCAAGGTCACCGGGGTAAACAATTTTGTGGGTATGAAAAGGCCTTGTCCATATGCACATGCACACCAAATATGAATGTTACATCTGAAGCGACATAGAAGTAATGAGCATTTTTCGAAACCTAAAGGCAAAGTGTGACAGACAGACAGACTAACCGACGGACAGTGCGATCATTATATTCCCTCCTTTGGGGGCATAAAAACCGAGTACAGAGATCTATTTTTGTACAATATAGGCATGGCATTACAATTACCATGTATTCAAAATAAACAAACTGATGCTATAAATTCCAATAAAACTAATGAATGTAAGTATCTATCTAATTGTGTTTAAGCGTTACAATACACTTAATAAATATAATGTCCAATAAATACTGCTCTTCGACAAATACTTGCTAACCAGTACATAATATTTTAGTTTCCTCACGATACGGAGTGATGAGTAATTAAGAGAATTTAATATTTTGCGATTGGAGCAGTCTATGATGTAATTTCAGTATTTTCAATTTAATAGTGTGAATACTGATCTCTAATGTTTCAAAAATAAAAACAATGTTATTATTTAATGCTTTTTCAACTGTTAATTTCAAGTTTTGATTGGAAGCAAAAAGGATGTCATGCCGTCAAAAACAATAGGCAATGCACAGGTTCAAACTGAAATCTGTATTGCTTATTTTAAATGTTATTCTTTGCAATGAGTTATTCATTCAATATACTATATTTACCTACAAGTATTAACTTAAATAATAATAGTAATAAACCACAGAAATGTAATGAATAAATTCATATGAATATGCACACGGACTAGTTAATTACCTTCGCAAGTCTGCCCATATTGACTTCCATATTTCGCCTCGCATTGCTTTTCCATTTGAGCCTTTAAGTTGGCCGTATAGATCATCGTAATTGTTGATCATTTGCTCAAAGAGACAGAGCCTCTCGAACTCCGAAACATTATCAGATCTGGGCATCGTCGCAGACGAAAAGAAAACTGACAATGTTTCCCTTAAAAATGATATAAATAAATCTCTTTTTGAAGAACGTCACTTACATCTTTAACACATAATAAATATTTGAGTCGAGACGGCAAGTTGATTCGGACTCAACTGAGATGAGTTTTGAGGTCGTTCGTGAGCTCCTCGTCATTCTCAATTCTCAGGTGAGTGGGAACTCAAATCTCATCTGCTGAGTTGAGTTTAAAACCTGAGAACGTTCGTGATACTAGGCCATTTATCACTACGCGCAGACAATGCTAGGATTTTTTGCTGCGTTTACAACATGTTCCCGGCGACCACGGCAATCACGTTTCGGGCCACCATGGAGGAAACGGGATGAACGTGAGGCAACTTAGGGGGACGGAATAGCCAAACGTGACACAACGGGGTTGTCGTGGTTGCCGTGCCAAAATTTTGAACTGTCAAAACATTTGCCACGGCAGTCACGGCGGAAATGAGAAACGTGATAGAACTTGTTAAACGCAACACAACATGACAGTACGTAGCAGGCCGTAACAGAACCCGAAAAGTGTCCGTACTCTGACGGGAATCCTTTTCATTCCCCGACATGTTAAGTTTCTATCACGTTGTGTTACGTTTTGTTACGCTTTGTCAAGATAACTACGGCAAGCTAGGATATTTGATAGCCGTTTTGCTACGTGTTTAATCCGACCCGTTACGGTGTGTTGCGTTTTGCAGGCAGATGCGTTACGGCCAGTTGAGTTGTTGTACGGTCTGACACGATTCGCGCGGTCTGAAGCTGAGTATATAAAAGCCGTGCTTCTCAGGAAACTTTCATTTCAGTCTGAACACTCGATGAGCAAACATGCCACCAAGAAAGTGCCGAACAAAGGCTACCCCCTGCGCTGCAAACGACGTTCAAGTGGAGGAACAACCTGAAAGTACTTGCCTTCCACCAAATGCCTCAGAGTCAGTGCCAGTTTCAATCCAGGTGTAAGGGAGGAGCGATACTTCGTATCTTGTCTTGAGATGACTTGAGATATCCGTTCAAGGATCTCGTCGAATAGTTCTGAGGGCATCCTCAGATAATTCTGAAAGGTGTTGATATCTTCGTTGCGGAGTTCCCTGGTAAGAAATGCATCAAAGTGCCCCTGCTGCTGCCTTCTAGCTTCCGATAGCCATGGACGAAACCACAGGGACCTTGGCCTCATTTTTCGTCTTTTCCCGGACTTTTTTGCTTCTTTCAGCTCTTTACAACGCAAAGATTTTATTAATGCTGCAAATAAGCAGGCAAACATAAAATCATCCTTGTCGTTCACATCCATGTCACTGGAATTATTTTGTTATAATAAATACTGTTGCTTGAGTTTTCTTTTATACCGGGAGCACAATCGTGCCCGAAACCTCTCGGATGTCCACGTTTGATCCGCACGGTACCTTGACAGGACGTGACAAATGATAGGCTAACGTTAACAACGTATCAGACCTGCATGACAAACGTAAACAACGTGCGGGAACTTTACAGAACGCATCGTACCTTGAATCAACATTTATACATCCGTGGCAGACCGTGGATGAAAACTTAGCGCACCGTCGAAGGGCCGCGTTTCCGCTTCGACGGCACGTCACGGATACCTTGATAAACCGTGAGGAAACTTAGCACAACCTACCAAACCTTGTATTAAAGGTCAAAAATTGCAAAAGCCACACGGCGCGATACGTTTCGGACAAACGGGACTGCCGTGGTTGCCGGGAACATGGTGTAAACGCAGCATTTGTCTCAAGGAATCGAACACAGGCGAAATACTCCAATTTGGCCGCAAGCAAATGGGGAGATTGAACGTCAGACCCGTTCAATACTAAAGCTATTTGACCTCGACGATTACCTGATAATGTTTCGAAACACACCCCATTCAGTAACGAGTATGTCACCTGCTGAGATGCTGTTTGGTCGTAAGATAAGAACATGCGTTCCTGAAATTAAAACGTAAGGCGGGATGATAGCGAAATCCGTGATCGTGATTCCGAGAAAAAGGGGAAAGAGAAACTATACTCCGACGAGCAACGCAATGCGAAAGAGAGCAAAATATCAGACGACAAGGTTTTTCTGAAGCAAAATAGAAACAATAAACTCGACACTCTGTTCAGTTCCAATAAGTACACGGTTATAAATAAGAACTGGAATAGCGTGGTTGTACGTGCCGATGATTGTACCGAGTATCGCCGAAATGTAACGCATATAGAAAAAAATGAATGAACAAAACCCTCTGACAGACTCAAATGTAATCAATTCTACAAGTGAAACTTGTCAAACTAATGTATCATCCGCGGGTAAAGACAGACCGATAAGGGTTCGGAAAATGCCCGTGAAATTTAATGATTTCAAACTGGTGTAAATGCACCGCTAAATAAGCATGTAATTTAATGTTATTCATTCGAGACAGCACACGTGCTGCTTATCCAGCGGATGCTACTAAATTTATATTAAACCGACATGCGTATCATGCTCCGAGTGTAAAATTGCTTATAAACGGGAATTGATTAACAGCCAGTGTGACCGCTCATTACTGTCAAGTTAACGATTACAGGAAATTGTGTGAGAACATTGCTAGCACAAGCGGCTTGCTATTTTATTTTCATTGATAAAATGTTTTAATTTGTGATGTTTTGTTTTAATTAAATTTAGTTTAGATTGTTTGATAAATGCATGGTGTAATTTGTTATTATGAATTGTTTGTGAATGTATGTGTTTATGTTTAGAGTATGTATTTGTTGATCATGCATTATTTGGTTTGAAAAAAAGAGGGATTGTGGTATAGCTTGCACTGGTCACGCCTACTTGCAGGACACGCCATCAGCATGAATGCCTCTTTGGTAGCATGTCCAGAGACAGACTGTTTTGTATGCTTGACGAGTACGGATGTAAATAAAACCAGTATAACTTTCAATGGTGTTTGTTCCTTAAATGGAGTTCCTTTAATGGTGATAAATAGTGTATTCTGTAGAAGAAACACTACAGGAGCTATCTCAAGTAATTTGTAATTATATGTTCCTATTATCAGATGGTCTAGACGGATATTTGATCAATTGCATCCGCGTTCAATGCCCCAAATAGAACATCTAAATAGGAAATTTGACAATGCACAATCAAGGATGTTAAGTTCATAACTATAAGTAATCATGTTTATGTCATTATGTGTATCTAAAGTGAAATAAAACTTTTGCTTAAATTTAAACTTGAAATAAACGGATATATCTTTGATTTAAATATAGGTTAAATAATAATTTACTACTACTAGTACTACTACTACTACTACTTCTAATAGTTGTATAAGTAGTAGTAGTAGAAGTAGTAGTAGTAGTAGTAGTAGTAGTAGTAGTAGTAGTAGTAGTAGTAGTAGTAGTAGTAGTAGTAGTAGTAGTAGTAGTAGTAGTAGTAGTAGTAGGCGTAGTAGTAGTAGTAGTAGTAGTAGTAGTAGTAGTAGTAGTAGTAGTAGTAGTAGTAGTAGTAGTAGTAGTAGTAGTAGTAATAGTAGTAGTCATTGACAAGGCTAACCGACGTTGTTCACATCAATAAACTTATTGAACAGGTTTATAATTACTTCTGATTCCAAGTCAGCGCGGATGCTATGGCCTTTTTAAACAGTCGATCCTCGCTCTGGAAAAACTGCGCTTATTGCATTTTCGTAAACTGTCATTCCTTATAGGCCCTTGCAGATCACTCAGACTTAACAGGGACGACACTTTCCGCTTGTATTGTTATTTTTGTTTAAAAGAAGTATTTTCCCTGCAGATATCTAGTTAAAGTGGTTAGCAACCCTGATAAGCCTTGGCGGAATGCACAGGCTGATCGGGGACGGCGCTACATGCTGATGGATTTAACCTCGTTTTCCTATAGCTCGGCTCAGTAACCAATGCGAGGTATCAATATGTATCGTTATTTCCGTAATCGGGTCAATGAAAATATAAATGCTGTTTATGTATAACCATCTTTAATATCCGACGTTCGTTCAAATACCTCCATTAAATGTATTGCAAACGGAATATAATGTTGTTTAATTTCATGCAATCATCTAGACTTGACAGCAGTTTATTTTCCTATATATTGGGTAAGTACCGGATCCGTGCCATTTGGGAAATATAGCACGAAAAAAATGACATTGGGAAAATTCGCGTCGTGAAAACTTCAGATTTAGAAATATGGGTTTTTTCAATTTCTTTATTCAACAAACCTATCTAAATATTCGTCATTATAAGAGATAATTGTATTTGGTCAGACAATGCACTTAATTTTAGAATATGTAAGTTGTTCCTCTCTTAGTAAAATGTCATTCATTGGCTCTATATAAAGAAGGCAAACTAATCGCTGGCGGAAAATAGCTCTCGTCTGTAAGGTGATATATGTATAAATATCGCAAGTTGTTTTGTTTATCGGGAGCTAGTTCGATTCCTATATGCACAGTATGTGGGTAAACTCATTTTTATGTTATATGAAACGTTATACTATGTGATTATATAATTTTGTCTCGTTTTGTTTTTCCTCTGCTACATTTTCTTTCTAGCGCAAGTTGTATCTATATTTCATACATATGATTTATTCCCGCAGCAAACTTGTTATCTCATTATTTTTAACGAGGATATATACTCATTATGTTAATTAATATTTCAAAATTTAACGCTTGCTGAATTCCAACCAGACATTGATTGTGACTTTAATTATCATGTATTTCAATCATTCAGAGCTCTGCGATTTACATGTACATGACTCAAGCTGTGTTTGCGCATTTGTTGAACAGACTATAAATCGAGGCCAATATACTCGGTACGTGCGCTCGAGGATTGCTAACAAACATAAAGCCAATACTTATATGTACATTAACAAATATATTTCTGAATCCGGCACGAACTATGATTTATTGAATGTTATACTATGTAAATTAATGAATATATCTATGTATATGAAATGCAAGTATTGTTAAACTTTAAAAAGTGTGTATTCATATAGATTTTTGAAGGATATAAAATAATCATCAATATGAAAACGGCGCATCGAACGCAAGCCTGAATAGGATTGCCGCTGTAAAATAAAATAGCGCATAATACAAAAAAAACGTAAAAAACATATAAGTATAAAACACATTTCGTATAACACAAATATCGTATAACACAAATAACGTATGCCACAAAGTGAACAAAACACAATAGCGCATAAAACAATAGCGTATAACACAAATAGTGTATAAAACAATAGTGTATAACACAAATAGCGTATAAAACAATAGTGTATAAATACAAATACAAATACATGTCAATTATATAGCGCAAAAAATATTATAAAAATATTCTATTGCGCTACACAAACATTGCACTTTGGTTATCCGTGAAAAAGATTAAACAAATGAGTTTTAAGTATTGATCTTAAACAGCCCTCATTGTCAATGATTTTTAAGTGGCTTGGTAGATTGTTCCACCACTTCGGGCAAACAACAGCTAAAGATCTATTCACCATCGTATTTCGCCTCCTAGAAACAACAAGATTACAGTCACTTTGTGATCGAAGTCTATACCGACTGTTTGCTGGGGCAAACATGTCTTTCAAGTAACCTGGAGCATAACCATGGACAACACGAAAGACCATAACCAGGACTGTACATGATTCTAGCTTTTAATGGTAGTCAGTGGAGTTGTTTCAAGACTTCAATACTTGGTTGATCAAATGACGCATTCAGGACCACTCTTGCGGCATGATTTTGAGTCCGCTGAAGCTTTTGAGTCTGGTAAGCTGGTAGATCGGTGAATAAACCATTGCAAGAGTCAACATGAGAGTGTACAAGACCATGCACTAACTCCTCCGCTGACTTCTGTGTCAAATGTCTGCGTATAGCTTTTAAATTACGCAATTGCATTTGGGCAATTTGGCACTTTTTCGTGATGTGAAGGTCAAGGTTAAGAGTGTTGGTCATTGTAACACCAAGATCTCTCACACGGTCTACTAACTTAACCATGCATCCTCCAACACCCACACTTGATATGGACATTTTTGATTATTGTTGCCTTGGTCCGTATAAAATGATTTCTGTTTTTGATTGGTTCATTTGCAGCTTGAAAGTTGTCATCCAGTTTATAATATCCTTGAGACACGTATCAAGTTGTCGTTGAACGTATGCTTCATTTTCATGATTCCCTGTCTGAATCTTGAAGGCAATCTTGTGGTCGTCTGCATAGCCATACATATCAGCTTGATACTTCTGAACCACCTTGTTGAGGGCCGATATATACAGAGTGAAAATCACTGGTCGAGCACAGGAGCCTTTGGGGACGCCGAATCTCAAAGGCTCAGTGTCAGATAAAGATGGTTCTATCAAAACTTTCATTGTTCTGTTAGTTAGGTATAACTCAATCCATTTTAATGGGGTACTTTGGGTTCCAAACTCATTTTTTGGAATTTGAATAAGAATAGGAATATCAATAGTGTCAAACGCAGCACTTAGGTCTATCATGATTACAATGGTTATTAGGGTTTTGTCTATGGTTTCCAAAAGGTCATTGTACATTTTTACAATGACTGTATCTACTCCATGATGTTTTCGATAGGCACTTTGATATGTTGGCAGGAGGTTATTTGACTCAATTTGGTTGTTTATCTGATGTATTGCAGCCTTCTCAATATTTTTTGAGAGAAATGTTAAATTTGACACAGGACGATAATTTTGCAGTTCAAGTGGTGCCTTCTTTAAAAGAGGTTTAAGGACAGCTCCCTCCACTCGTCAGGAAACACACCAGAAAGCATTTAGCGGTTGACGATTTCAGTAACAACAGGTGCTAGTTGTGTAAAAGGAGCTTTGAGTTTAGTTGTTAGAAAGATATCCAATTCACATGTTGAAGGTTTTCATGAATAGACCAGTTTCGAAATATCATTTTCTGACATAGGCTTGAATTCAATAAACATGTTCATACCAGAATCCTTGAAAGTACCTATAGATCTATTGGAAGATGATGGGTCAGTAGATAGCGTATCTGGATCATTCCTTAACTTGATTATCTTGTCTGCAAAGTAACGCAAGAAATCATTTGCAAGCAAGACTGCACTAACGTGACACGGTAGTGGATTGACTTTTGACCTTCCTAGTAAATCAGATGTTACCGCATAAAAAATTTCTTGATGTTTCCAGCTGCATCACCTTTTCTATCCTGGTAATAACCATTCTTCTCCCTTCAAACTTCAGCAATATACATGTTTCGTACATGGTTATAAACTTTTTTTGTCAGATTTTGTTTGCAAATATATGTTCTCTATTGATCACCGATAGATTTTCAACTGCTTCAGATAGCAAGAGTACCACGGAAGCAGTGGTCTGCAGACTATCGATCGTTCTTTTAGAGGAGCGTGCTTTTGGACAATATCTGACATAGTGTTTGTGAATTTTCAAACAATATTGTTGACATCGGACGTCTCATGAATAATATCATTCAAACTGTCAAAGTCCTTTTGTAAATGATCAATGGATATTGATTTCAAGCTACGAGATATGACGTGTTTTCTCGTTAAAGGAGGACGAATTTGATCAATTGTACAGCTGACAAAGCAGTGTTCTGAAATGAAATAGTCCGTGACTGGTTCCGAAACTTTTACATGTTGGGCTTCCTGCTTTGTTACAATGAAATCGAGTGTAGGGCCACTAGTATGTGTCGGGATGTGGAAATGGTTGTAGTAGTCCGTATGACTTCAGACATTCAGTAAATTGTTTAGAGTAACAATCAGACTTGTTGTCATGTAGATGTTAAAATCCCCCAACAGAACTTGAGACAAAGATTTTGATGTTATATTAACAAATATTAAAATCAAATGGAAATGATTTCTCGTATCAGTGTTTGTGATTTCGAATTCAATTTCATACAAGGTTGTCCTCTGCATCAAAATCCAAGACCACAGCTGAGAATGTAAAATGCTTTAAGTACTGTTCATAACTGAGTCGACCTCATTTAATCTGAACAATCGGCATTTCAAGGCGCCTCTTAAACGATTTTATTTTGCTATTCTGAAGTACTGAATCTGCAATACAGTAGAACCCCTCTAAGCCGAACACACCCGGGACCGAGAGGAAATTCCGGTTTTGAGAGGATTCCGGATTTTTAGGGGATTTTGACACTTTTACTTTAAGAAGGTCAATTACATAGCTTTATGTGGAAAAAACGCACACTTGCAGAAAATTGTGATATTTTATTTATACATAACATTCGTTCATATTGCATCACATAGCAACAACACATGTTACTTAATCTGTTGATTCAAAAGCAATATAAGTCACAATATAGAGTAACATATCTGACTCGTTGCGTGCGTGCATTTCTGTGTGTGTATTATTGAATTAATGAACTAAAATCATTATCATTTACTTAATTCATATCAGCGACCTAACAATTATTTATATATATATGCTCTAGTTATATTACTTATCTTTGTAAATAATATAATGGCTGTATTGAGTTGCTTCATTTTGATCTATTGTATGTGTATATACTCGATTTAATTAAATGTTTATTATCTGGATTATATACTTTGCTCTTCATAATAGGAGGACAATACAATTCTATCTATGTATGTAGTTTAATTTTGTCTTCTAGAGACAATGTCACGCGCATTCGCTTAGAATGAGGTTCGGACAGTTTTAGTCTTTGTTATCGTAATTGCCAGTTTGAAAATCTAAATGAATATCTAAATTCAACTGATTCAAGAACAAAGCGATACACTATTTTATATGACAATAACTTAGCAATTGTAATTAACAACTCAAAATTGAATAACATTAAGCTTATTAAAATTTAGCATGGCTTTCTACAACAAAAACCAAAACACAATAAATAACCATTTGTTGTCAGTAATAATAATCAGTATAATAACTTCAATTGAGCGTTATGTACATCACAGGCAAAGTATCTTTATTTTGTTTTGCGATATTTAAAGTTTGCAAAATTTTCGACAACCTGTATTAATATTACGCGTCGTTAATCCGTTATTCAAAAGTTGTTGACTCTAGGTCTGGGTGCAATAAACCGGCCCTGAACGGTTTAGAGAGGTAACATTACAAATGGAATAACCCTAATGTGATTTAAAGAATGACCGGCAATCGGAATTGAGGGGATTCCGGTCTTGAGTGCCGAATCTGTTATACATGTGTAAATGGTTTTGTTATAGTAATTTTCTTTGTGTTACAAAATTCTTAATCATTCACAATCTCTGTATTTGTAACGTTGTTTTTTTATAGTTTAATTATTAGGTGTTTCCTGTATACATGTATACTTATCCCAAAGTTCAACTTTGCTAATGACAGTCCCATCAGTCAGTTGTGTAAAAAGCCAATAACATGGTTAATGACGATTTGCGGGATAAAGTACTTGATTACCTAGTTATGGATAATGCAATTGATGCCCTCGTGTGTGGACTATGTTTCTAAGATAACCGTATTCGGTTAATGGTGTGGTAACAATACGCCACAGTAGGATGTTCAATATATACATGTATACTCAATTCAATAAGTCAGACAGGAGATTGCTCATAAAGATTATGTTGAGTGGTAACCTTTGCAGTATTAAATGAGGCACTCTGGATCAGCAGACGATTTATTTCATAAATCAATCTCTGGGTTAATGGTCGCCATCTTTCGAACTACTTTCAAAAGTACAACAACAACAATAACAGTAGAAGACAATTTTAATTGCGAAAAGTTGAAAAATTGAGTACATGTGTCACGGTTGTTGAGTGAAATAGTGTTATTTTCAACTGTGTATGAAGCATGTGAACTGGTAGTGGAATAACCGAATTGTTGGTGGAAATGTAATTTAGAAATATATCTAATAATTCGTCATCGTGTAGAATAATCATCAGCATCATTTCTGTGGAACATTGCACTATTCAAAAAACAAGTGTTTCATAGATATGGTGCTTTTGACATAGTTCACTAACCATCAAGACTGAAATGATTCATGCACACAGGTAAAGTAAATAATTGAATTTGTGCAGAATGTTTATTTTTTACAAATTAATATTTAATTTGACCAATTTATTTTAGATTGATTGCACTGAAACTCAAAGTCTAAGGCTTAGTTAGACACTTAAGCCAGTTTTCTGAGAAGAAACAATACTTGTTCAGAGTATAGCAGGCTCATGCGGCCTCTGTTTTATTTATTTGGCCTCGGCCTTTAACCTGGGTCGCTTTGATTTCAGGTGTTTAGCCCCCATATCAACAAGGCTCTCGACCCTATATGTAGTTATTCATATTGTTTAAAGATTTTGAGAACCCTCACTCGGTGCCAGTGGGGATAAAACAGGGACCTTCTTATAGCTAGATGAATGCATCAAATATGCAGGCAACACTTTATAATCAATAACTTTATAATTGATGATTCTGTTCTTTTAACAACATTACTAATTTACCAAAACAATGTGAAACACATTTTTATGCCCCCAAAGGAGGGCATATAGTGATCGCACTGTCCGTCTGTCTATCCGTCACACTTTGCATTTAGGTTTCGAAAAAATGCTCATAACTTCTATGTCGCTTCAGATGTAACATTCATATTTGGTATGCATGTGTATATGGACAAGGCCTTCCCATACACACACAAATTTTGACCTCTTTGACCTTGAACTTAGGGTCGGCTTTTAGGTTTTGAAAAATGCTTATAACTTCTATTAAAGCGTTTATCGGGGGCGTATGTCATCCTACGGAGACAGCTCTTGTTTTTGCTACTGTCCTCTGCACAAACCATGATATATCTGCATATATGCATCCAACCAAATCAGTAAAACTATTTGTCACTTAATTACAGTAAACTTATTGCATGTTAACTTTTCAACAATATATATATATGTACATGTATATATAATTATATATAACAGATCTTGAAAAAAACTCACATCAAACTTCAAATTGTTTTAGTAAATTATAGGCTTTAATTGGTATTGTGACATTGACACCACTCATGCATGCGACTATACAATTATACAACTATGGAGCACATTATTTATGAGAAATTCCAATACATCAACATATCGTCTCAGATTTAAGGCAGATAATCTAGTGCTTTTTTGCTGCCATTTTTACTATTACACATTTTTTCATTTTATGTTATGATGCATTGATCTTGTTTCTAAATTAACCAAGCAATCATGTTAAACTTTTGAAGAAAGATGTTGTCTGATAAATATAGAAAATATAATCACTACAAAGTGAACAAAATTCAGTTGAATACTGTGACCAACAAAGATTTGCCAAAGAGCAATTCAGATCATGATTTAAATTAAATACAAGTAATATGAAAGTCTGCCTATTGGATCCCAGTTAAGACTTATTTGTCAAATCTGCACATTAATTTTCCCTTAGCCATGTAGAATTGGGGACTAAATACCATCAAGTCATGTAAAAAGGAGCAGGGTATAGCACGCTGCTATTGATCGCTTGAGCTTTCACATGAATTTTACGGGTAATTTTCATACAACAAATGATATTATGTAGTGTAATGATAAAGCATTATGAGCACAAATTATATCTCTTACTAGTGGTGCAAAAATCATTTAAGTGTCACATTTCAAAAGAAAATTTATATAAAAAGGTATTATTAATTGTTAAAACGTTATAAAAGGTTATTTCAATTCACTAAAGCATTTAATTACAAGAACAAGTGCATTTAATGTCCATTACAATACATGTTACAGTATTGGCATTGTATTTATCTGCATTTGATGTGCATTTAATACACTTTAAAATGCAGACAAGACACACTTCTAACAGAAACAAAGGTATTTTTGTCTGCATTTTTCCAGCATTAATACTCTTCAAGTGTATTTTTTATCATCCCAAATACACTTTACCAGGAAAAAGGTATGTTAAAATGCATTTTTAGTTTGTTTTAAGTATATTTTCAAATGCATTAAGACACTCTTTTCTTTTGCAAAAAATGTTGAACAAAAACTTGAAAATATTTAATATACTAAAGTGTAGTAATAATTAAAGTTTTGTATGAGCATCAAAAACAGTGTCAAATTCATACCAGTGCCTATTTAGTAGCAGTAGGCCTTATATGGTCTACTTGTGGTAGAAATAATGCATTTTGTATAATACAACATACATAAATTAAAAAAATATAGCTGCCCATACAGTTCAATACAATGTTCAATTAACTACACTATGCAAAGTTGAAATATGACATCAAGCTTGGAATAATCTTTTCAATAATGAATAATATGCTGTTTTAATTTATAAGTGAAATAGACATTTGCATATAAAAACTGATTTTAAATCAAAACTAAATGTTTAATTTGATTTTTAGCTCCACTGGCCAAAGGTCCTGTGTCCATCGTGCATCCATGCATAAACTTTTCCTTTAAACATCTTCTCCTACACTACTGGTCCAATTCTGATGAAATTTCTTAGGAATGTTCCTGGGGTGTACCTCTTTCAAATTTGTTCAAATTATGCCCCTGGGGTCAAATTTGACTCTGCCCTGGGGGTCACAAAATTGAAAATTTGCTTAAATAAGGCCTATTTTGTGAAAACTTTCAAAATCTCCCGTCCATAACCATTGGGCCTAGGGCTATCAAATTTGGTATGTAGAGACATCTAATAGTTCTCTACCAAATTTGTTCAAATTATACCCCTGGGGTCAAATTTGACCCTGCCCCGGGGGTCACAAAATTGAACATATGCTTATGTAGGGTATATTTTGTAAAAACTTTACAAATCTTCTCGTCCATAACCATTGGGCCTAGGGCTACCAAATTTGGTATGTAGTGGCATCTAATAGTCCTCTACCAAATTTGTTCAAATTTAATCCCTATGGTCAAACTTGACCCTGCCCCGGGGGTCACACAATTGAAAGTATTCTTATATAATGCCTAATTTGTGATAACTTAAAAAAAAAATCTTGTCCATAACCATTAGGCCTAGGGCTACACAATTTGGTATGTAGTGACATTGTATAGTCCTCTACTTAGTTTGTTCAAATTATGCCCCAGGGGTCAAATTTGACCCTGCCCCGGGGGCCACAAAATCAATTATATGCTTATATAGTGCCTATTTTGTGAAAATTTTAAAACTCTTCTTGTCCTTAACCGTAAGGCATAGGGCTACCAAATTTGGTATGAAGTGACATGTTATAGTTCTCTACCAAGTTTGTTCAAATTATGCCCCTCGGGTCAAATTTGACCCTGCCCGGGGTCACAAAACTGAACATACGCTTATATGGGGCCTATTTTGTGAAAACTTTAAAAATCTTGTTGTCCATAACCATTGGGCCTAGGGCTACCAAATTTGGTTTGTAGTGACATCTAATAAACCTCTACCAAATTTGTTCAAATAATGCCTCTGGGGTCAACTTTGACCCTGCCCCGGGGGGTCATAAAATTGAATTAACGCTTTTAAAGCGCCTATTTTGTGAAATCTTTAAAAATCTTGTTGTCGAAAACCATTTGGACTATGGCTACCAAATTTGGTATGCAGTAACATCTTATAGTCCTCTACCAAGTTTGTTCAAATTATGCCCTTTGGGACAAATTTGATCCTGACCCGCATGTCACAAAATTGAACATTATATACGCTTATATCTTGCTTATTTTGTGAAAACTTTAAAAATATTCTTGTCCTTAACTCTAGGACCTAGGGCTACCACATTTTGTATGTAGTGAGATATAGTAGTCCTCTACAAAGTTTTCTCAAATTATGCCCCTGGGGTTAAATTTGACCCAGCCCAGAAGGTCACAAAAGTGTACATGTGCTTAAATAGGGCCTATATTTAAGTATTTGCACATGCAGAGAAATTTGTTTCAGCCTTTTTTTCAGCAGTGGAGTGATACAGGGCCATCATGGCCCTCTTGTTTAAATACCCAAAAAATGAAACCGTGTTCATGCTTGCATGCACACAGTTTATAAATGCTGTCAGAATTATAAAATATGCAATTACTATAAATACAAATGCCAGGGAAAAGTGATTTTTGTACTAAAAGATTCGAATGGATATTACAATAAAACACTCTGAATACTTTAGTATGTAATTAACAGTTTTTGTCTGAAAAAAACACTAAATTTTATATATTTATTCAAATTCACATAAATCATATTTCAAAAACACATCATTACTTCAAATCCTTTCACACAATACTGAAAAAAATGCACAGTTTCTGATTGTTATTGATTCTTTATTAATTTATACATGTACCTTTTTTTAATCTTGATGCATCCTCAATTGTATAATGCACATCTTAATCTGTTTTAACAATTATAATATAAAGATTAAGGCTGACTCAGTAAAATAATAATCCATGATTTCTGCAGTACTTGCAGACAAAATAGGAATACTGCTGTGATATTATCTATCTATCTAATGGGATATTAATTTGGCTTCAATAGAAAAAAATCAAAGCATACACATGTATAAAATGTGTATGTATATATTAGTTAAACTTAAATTGATTGACCATCGATAAAAAGATATTATAATATATGTATGTATATATATATCCTTGTAAAACTAAAAATTAAATATGTATGTTTCTATTACATCATTTATGACTTTTATTTTCAGACAAAGTAGAGTGAAGCTTAAAACAGTATCCAATTGTAACAGTCAATTTTGCGAAAATCAACCTTATAATTATTTTCTGTGTTGGCCAATGTCATAATTGGTAAAAAATGTATATTGAACTGGAAGTTTTCTTTATTTTAAATGATAACATTTGCTTGGTCACCCATAATTGTCACAATCAAGTGGTCTTTTTACACTGTAGTTTTCTCACTGACTATGGGTTTGTTCTGAGAATGAGCCACACAAAGTATCGTTGGGGAGATGAGTTGTCAATTTTATGTTTATCAGTCTTTCATAATCCAGTATACCTGTAAAAAGGGAATTTGTAACTAATAATCACACAATATACACAATTAAAATTGTATGCATTTAGATTTATTTAGTACTGCACATTAATCATTTTCCAAAAATATGTAGCAACATTACATTATATAATGCTGCAATTCTAAAGTAATTTACTAATTATAGGTCGCTGATGTGTAATGGATGTGGTGTCCACCTAATGATCTGGAGGTCACTGGTTTGATCCCCAGTTTGGGAGCATTCTTAAGAAATCTCCAAGAGACACCGTACTGGTTCTGGGCCCAGGAAACGCACTCAAGAGCATTTCACATACATGTACGTAGTTAGTTCTTTAAATTTAATCGAACTAAAAATGGGTTAAAACTAACAACTGAAACCCTTATTAATACATTTTATGTTGAATCAAGCAATTGTGCAAATTCATTAAAAATAATGAGTAAAATTTAAAAATTCTACTTTAAAGTAATCATGATAATTTAGATCATTTTCAGAATATTTAATGATGATAATGATACAATTATATATTCCCTAAATGATAAAAATAAAACATGTAATGTTAATTTATGAAAAAAACGTTTTAATTTTATCAATATCATGGTAATTACAACTAGATACAGGCAATTAGATCAGAAACGTGCATTAATTATATTAACCCATTCATGCCTAGCGTCCTGAAAAAAAGGACATTGCAAACAACGTAGACCCAGATGAGACGCCGCATAATGCGCCGTCTCATCTGGGTCTACGCTGTTTGCTTAAAGAAATTTATGTAAGAAATATTCTAAATATAGAAATAAATATACCAGACACCCCTACTTTTGGAAATAAATTGATCCAATTTAGAAGGATGGGAGAGCCCACTGGGCATAAATGGGTTAATTAACAACCCAGACATTTGTAGTGATTTATGGTCACTATTTGATTAGCGTTCTATACATGACCTGTCATAAAAGGTATTTTTTAGCCAGTATTACAATCGGCAATGATAGTCTGTATTGCATACATATTCCAACGTCTATTATCGATTCGCTTCCTCAAACTGAACAAATATTTAATGTTTACATCGCGAAACGTAATGCATCCAGTTTCACTTTCGGTTTGGTTGGTTTTGTAAACACCGTAATTTCATCTTAAAAATTGGATGATAGGGTGATTAAATAATAATGGAAAAGTAAATCACTTGGATAATAGGTCAAAATGCAACACAAATGAACGTTAATAGTGCTCTTAATATCAAAGTTTCGGTAAAAAGTTTGGCGCTAGTTCAACGCGCATGTATACAGCCTCATAACAATAGACTGACAACCTTTTGGGTAATAAAGTAGTAATACAAGGCAATATGGCGACCGTTAGCCACGAGGCCTATCTTACGGAGGAATCCGAGATAGCCGATGTATCACGATTGTTAAATGAGGCTTATATCCAGGTTACATTATACTAAATAATCGTGTTATGTAGAGCTTTACCGTCTAAACAAAATAGCATAATTTACCCAAAGGAATGTTTTACACTTCAAACTATTTTTCTGTGGTTTTATCTTTTGGAAATAGTGAATGTGTGCACCACCAAACCCCTTTGATATGATGAAGTTAGAAACTTAAATGAAAAATGCATAGAAAAAGGTTATATTCCACTAGAAAACGGCCGTAAAAAAGTTGCAAAACAATTCAATTTTGAATTGGGTTTATTTTTTTCTTGCTTTGTACATTACATATTTTTTGATTGCATACAACGATTTCGCTTAGAACGGCCTTTAAGAAAAGGTATGGTAAGGGGGGTGGAGGTTATTTGCAAAATGTTGCATTTATTTTCGCTTAAAGTTGTCACTTTTACATTGATTTATAAATGGAAAATGTTTAGTATATTTTGACCTCCGGGGCGTATACTTATCAAAGCCATGTGCGGTGTAAGTTCCAGTAAATAGGCTCGTGTTTCGGAAGGTGGTAATTTTGGAAGCTGTGGTAGTGGTGGTGTTGGTGGTGGTTGTGGCGTACTGATGATAATTGTTGAAGTCTTTAGTGTTAAAAATTGTGGTAGTGGTAATTGTCGTGGTTTTACTAGTAGTGTTTGTATCGTTTGTTCTGGTGGTACTACTGAAAATGCTTGCAATGGTTTTAATGGTGGAAGTTGTAGTAGTTGTGGAAATGGTTGAATCGGTGGCAGTAGTAGATTTGACGGCAGTGTCGGGAGTGATAGTAGTGACGTAAATGGCGATATATGTGTTGGTAAAGGATATGGTGGAAGTGTTGGTTGTGATGGTTGTAGTTGCAGTGATGGTGGCAGAGTTGTTTGTGTTGGAAGTCGTGGAGGTGGCATTGTTGTTTGTTTTAGTGGTAATGGTGGAAGCGGTTGTGGCATACAGTCTATATACTGCGATCTGTGTCAACTGGAAGCGCCCAGGTCTCGCAACCGTTAAATAAGATGGCGATTACGAGGGACTTGTACAGTCTTAATTGTGAAGCTCATGGAACTTCTTGTCTACAACCTGTGTGCAAATCGCTGCAGTCGCCATTGCTATTCGTATACGCTACTTAGCGTTACTGCTGTCATCTTTGGACGGGGTTGCTCCCAAGAGTTAGTGCTCTAAGCTGGTCAGTCCTTCCAGCTTCTCGCCTTCATGCTGGTGTCTGCACTGGTGTTGTTCGTGCTATGTACCATAAACTTGTAATACTCCGCCCTGACCTTCATCCCGCATGCTACTTCTCTTTAAGACACTGTTGATCAGAGCTTGGTGTTTACTGCTGGTACAACCGATAAGGTTAATGTCATCAGCGAATCTAAAGTTATATGTTGGTCTACCTCCGATGGGAATTGAGGTCTACTTTTTTTTGCATCGCCCGCCTTAAACGTCCAAAGGCAAAGGTCAAATAGGAAGTTGACGGACGTCCATTGACGTCCTGCAGTGGTCACCCATCTGTTCATTTACAAGTACTGCGCTTCGGGCGTTTCCGTTCTTGGATGACCTTCGCCAGAACTTCGTCAATTGGGAACCCTCTCAGAATTTTTCGTATTTTCATAGGCCATCATACCTAATGCGTTCGAAAGTTTTCTTAAAGTTTACGAAGTTGAGCAACTGACAGACAGACAGACAGACGGACGGGCGGGCGGGCCGGCGGGCGTGCGGGCGAGCGTGCCGGCGGGCGGGCGGGCGGGCGGGCGGGCGGGCGGGCGGGCGGGCGGGCGGGCGGACGGACGGACAGACGGACGGACGGACGGACGGACGGACGGACGGACAGACGGACGGACAGACAGACAGACAGACGGACAGACAGACAGTTTATTCAGCAGACAGTTTATTCAGACTTATACACAAGTACATCGTCTTCATATATAAGTATACATATTATTTTCTGTAACGTAACTAGGTATAACACAATAACATTACATAGCGTAAAACAGACATTTACGAATACACATTCAAGTAAACTATCAAAGCGGTAATGAAATTATTGAACTGCATTATGTAGAATCTCATTTTATATCACAAGAGATTCTTTGATATATTTACATACATTATAAATAACTGTTATTTTCACATGAAACTTATAACTTGTGGAATTTATATTTCCTCAAATCAGTGTTACATCGGCATAAATAAATAAAATGGTATTCATCTTCTAAATCCGAATTATTACAACATAAACAATAAAGTTCATTTCGTGGTGTGTTATTTTGAGCGTAACTTCCAGTTTGGATTCGCAAAGGATGTGCAGAGACTCGTAATCTTACAATAAAAAATCGCAGTCGTCTAGGAAGTAAATCTAAATATATTTCATATTCCAAACAGCTTTTAAAAACTTTATACATATCTAATACAGTTCTATTATTCAAGAGATCACGCTCGTTTCTCAATATTGACTCTGCAGTGACAGATATGTTCTACAGTTTCTCGGCATTATTCTAAAATCGACTAAGGATGATGTGTAGCATGAAAGCTACGGGATTAATTATTGGGCTAATGACGCTGTTAATTTGCGCATCACTTTAAGGCAGCCTTTTTAAGGGGGTAATACAAGGATGGATCTACGCCCTGTCCCACTTCCCTTTCTACCAGGTCTTTAGCATAGTTCCATCATAGCTGCAGTCGTTCTCTCTCATCCAGCCGCAATAAGCTCTGATGGGACTTTCTCCAAAATTGTAATTTCAACCTCTTCAGACTTCGTATCGTCATTTTCATCTTTCACCTTTAGTATGGGCGGATTTGCGTCGTTCTCGTCTGGTCTAAAGCGTTCTGAAGAAGACTGTGTTTTTTTTTCGAGTTATAAAGTTTGCAGATATTTTCAGTCCCGGACGTTCCCGTAATCGTTTATATAACATAACGATATTTCTAACTGGTCTTTGTAAGGGTTTTGAACATGTGTTGGCCTTGTTATAGCTGTCTGTCGCCTAATTCATTTTCTTCCTCACCTCCATATTCGTTTTCTGGTCTTCTGTCCCATAGTCCTGAGTGTTGTACGTATCATGTATCAGATGATTTCTTTTATAGCAGAGGTCAATTACCTCAATCGTTCCTCCTTTCTCTCTTACAAGATCTTCTTCGCAATCACATAGGCCTTTTAGACAATCAATGCGAGTCTTTTTCACCATTTAATAGTATAAACTTTATTCCCTTTATGAAAATGTAACCGTTAAATTATTTATAATGTCAAGAATTATACTCGTTTCAACAATTTATTTTCAGCTTATGAAATTATGTTGTCAAACGATATGCGGTTTTCTTTATTAAAAAATTGGTTTATGAAAATTATTTGTTTTTATAATTTGACTTGCCTTCGAGAAAGCGGATTGTATATTCCAGTTAGTAACGTAATTTTGGGTTACACGGAGCTCGATTTGATTTAGAAGAAGGTCATATTGAGTAAGATGGAGCGTTATATTGCGATAAATGAGAGCGACCATGAGTTGGCAATACTTGCAGTTATCATTTTATCTGATTGATATTCACAATTTTAATCGATGTGATGTGGGATGTGCTATTATTTGGTGTATGCAAAGTTTCCAATCAAGACACGACAATATTTTAAATGCACGAGAGTTTCCATATGGCAGATATCAAATCTTTTTTAACAGTAACCCTTTATCAAATGATTGGTCTGACAATGCCCGTTACCTTCCTGTAGTTTTCGTGGCGTCTCATGTTGTTTTCATGTTGTTTCAAGCAGTCTTGTCTTTTCTAGTTTTGTGTAATGTAAACTTCTGTCGTATTGTGTCGCCTAGTGTTGTATCATATTGTCTAAATAAGTCTCACGTGTTCTTGTTCTACCTCGTGTAGTTCCCTCGTTGCCTCGAGTTTTCGTGTCGTTGCGCCTGTTCATGCTGATTGGTCTGTCAGCTATTATTACTTTCATAATGTTTTCAAGTCTTCTCATGATGCATATACGTGTAAGCGACATTGAATGATATCCTTCGGCATAATGCATCTACATGTAATACGTAATTCAGCATTCGTTTTTATATAAATCAGACGGATATCGCCTTATTTTAGGCGTTTACGTGTGCCACGTGGCCCTTTATTATAGCATCAGTTTTTTTTAAGTCAGAAATCACTGATGCTTCCTTTTCTTAAATAGGCGGTTATTTAAGCATGCATTTGATTAATCATGAAGCCAGATATCACCTTATACAAGGCGATTTACGTTCTCGTGTAGACGGCTATTTAATTATGAATTTGATTAATCATTAAATCAGATATCACCTAATTTCAGGCGTTTCCCTGTGCCAAGTGGCTTGATGTGGCTGCATGGATGACATGCAGAACGATCAGAGGTTTCAAGATTGTTCGATGGTATACCATACGTTTGTACAACAGGCTGCTCAGGCCGGGGTCGCTGCGGCAACCATTATGTGCAGGTCTGAACGATGTAAACTCAAGCGAAATACATCGGATCTAACATTTGCTGAGGCACGGTATCATTTTCAAATCTTGCGAACCTCGTGTCAGATAAAATCAATTTATAAGGATGCAAAGAAAATGTGTTGATTTAACTGCGATATACAAATATATGAATTAATGATAAAATATAACGGTTTAGTACAAAGCAGGCAAGCGAATATCTTCTCTCGTGACTTAATTTGATCATGGTGCTTTTCTTAAAACAGTTTATAATTGATTGAAATGACCTCATATCATATAGGTTTTGTTTTTTCTCACATGAGCGCCCAAATTTGTTCGCATTTACTGGTTGAGTATGCATGATAAGCGCACTTATTTTTGCGATTATGGTAGTACGGCATTATAAATCACTATTGTATCGACGAATAAATAGAAAGAATACAATATCATATGATATAAAGCCCATGATACCTTTATGAAATGTGTCGCAATTCTTGTTGAACAAAGTCAGTTGGATACTGCACTATATTTATTCGCTTCTGTTTATGCATATACTCGGGTATATTGTAAACACGAGAAACGATAGTGTTTATGTTTTCTGTACATTTTAAATCGGTTGATAACTGGGTTAGTTATAAATAAACGATCTGGCTAAAATTTGTCATCAAACATTTGCTTCAATGATTAATAGATAGGCAATATATAGAGAATAACAGGTTACTGCCTGATCTTTTTGTAATATTTCACGCAAGGCTTAGAATACTATAAAGGTGGGGCATGCCGAGCCGTTATTTTATTCGTGCCGAGCCTGATATATCACAAAAACATCAGGCAGTGACCTGTTTTTAGCTCACCTGCGCAAAAATGTGCTTATGGTGAGCTTGTGTGATCGCCTTTTGTCCGTCGTCCGTCGTCCGTTGTGCGGCGTCAACATTTGCCTTGTTAACGCTATAGAGGCCACATTTATTGTCAATTCTACATGAAATTTGGTCATAATATCCAGGATGTGTTTGCAAATGGTTACGTTTGCTTGAAAGACATGGATGCCAAGGGGCGGGGCATTTTTTGCTAATATGGCTATAGTAAAATCTTGTTAACACTCTAGAGGCCACAATAATTGCCCATCTTCATGAAACTTGGCCAGAAGATGTATCCCAATAATATATTGGACGAGTTCGAAAATGGTTTCGGTTGCTTGCAAAACATGGCCACGAGGGGACGGGGCATATTTCCTTATATGGCTATTTATGACTTTAGTAAAACCTTGTTAACACTCTAGAGGCCACATATATTTCCAATCTTTATGAAATTTGGTCAGAAGATTGGTATACATGATTTATTGGATGATTGTCACATTTTTTGTTTCAAATTACAAATTTTCAGCTTTTTGTGTACTTATGCTTTAAATCTGCTACATATATTTTATGTCAGAAATAAGGTGACTGGCCGAACTTTTACATTTTACGTTTAAAGCGGATGGATATTCGAGCGCATTATCCTAGGAGATGTTTTGTTTTAAAAAAACATTGTCCCACATGTTAAATTTGCGTTTAATCATATATGTTTGCATTTGAAGCGCAGAGGGGCAAGCTGCCTTTGGGTGTCTCAAAGACTTTGGGTCCCGTTGTCCAGAGTTGTTGCAAAGCCAGGGCTTAGACCAGATGACGTCAATGGGCGACCAGGCAGCCGGAGCCGGTGGTTTTAGTAAGTAGATCCTGAACTTACTGAAGCAAAATATAGTAAAGCATATAAATGCTTCTTTTTTTAATTTGATAAGTTTTCAACAACGCTCTTCATTAAGTTCAGCTGTAGCATATTTGATTATAACGTCGATCTTATTAACAAGTTTATGCTTGTTATCACATCTTTTACATTTGTCTTTAGACATGTAGCATCGTACGTATGGCGGTCTTCTGCCCAGAGTGTTCAAATAATTTTTCCAATGGTGATCAGAGTATGCTCCTCGGGTATCTATTGGAACTCATAGGGTAACTTGATTATCTTAAGGGTGAAGTGTGAAAAATAAAACAATATCAGGTGACCTATTGCGACCACGACGTTTGGTATTTGACATGTAACAGACTAAGTATGATGGTCCTCTACACAGTTTTTTATATCATGGTAACACTTTTACCCACGAATGGCGAAATCTTTTGTAAACAAGTATCAGTTAAATTCATACTAAACAAGAAAGAAGTATAAACTATAAAATCCATATCGCCTGTTGCTTCTTAAGTCGCATCATAAGCTAGCAAAAGTCAGCTTGGTATGCAGGGATACCAACGGTGGCATGTGTATTCCCTAAGTCATTTGATATGCATGTATTTATGTCAGTAATAACACTTTTCAGGTAAGACGTGTTTAGATGCCCAGAACTATCTGGCATTGAGTACGAGCACGGATGGTTCAGATCTCACTACTCAGAAAACAAAGTTTGGATACGTTCCTGAACTGATGAAACAAATCTGCGGGTATGTTATAAATACAAAATATTGAATGCAGCTGCGTTTTGTTTTTCATTTGCAATAATTAAAGGCACCATCATGCAATCATATGACTTTATTTAGTTCAGAGCACTTTCGGACGTGATCCGTTGCGTTACACTGAAAGTTGAGAATTTGCAAGTATTAAAAGAACAATCATGCACCTTTAATAATGTGTTTGTACAGAACATTTTCGGAGGTATTCAAATGCATTACGCCGCAACTGGAGAATGAATGCTCACTGGTTGTGGGCGGTGTTCTCTGCCATGGTCCAGTTAGGCATGCCACCAGGTATGATGTTTCCGAAATACGAGACACTTAGAATGCTTGCCAAAGAACGATGTCTGACGCTGCCAAAAGGTACGCCTGTTATTTCTCTTGAGACAATCTCTCAATACCAAAATTATTGTATTATATAAATTCTTTAATATTATACTCCCATATTTTCCACCTTAAAGAAAATAGCAATTAAAACAATATATACATATATATTTTCCACCTTAAAGAACATATCAATTAAAACAATATATATATATATATATATATATATATATATATATATATATATATATATATATATATATATATATATATATATATATATATATATTATTGTGTCACAGTTATGTGTCTATAATGATAACGTTATCGCCTTCAAAACAGGAATATTGACAACTCGTAAATTCGTTATATTATTTGATCCATTTTAATTTTATTTCTCCTATAGCATGAACACTTGGAGGGTTGCTATATGCCAAAGTAAATATTTTATGTTTGCCTTTATATACTTGTAATTCCTCAAGAAACAGTCTCTCAGAAACCATACACTTTGTTATTCTCGTCAATGATAAATGAAAATACAGGGGAGTGAATAACTGATATGATGTATACCAACCTGGAAAAAAGGAAGAGAAATATGCGCTTTATTTCAATAGTTTAACAATTTGCACTTATACAACATAACAAAGAAAATGCAACGTTCAGGTTAATCTTTAGATTTCGTAACATCCCGATGTGCTCATGACAATCTCCAGATCCAGACTTTCGAGGACTGCCTTAACACAGTGAACAGAAATTATAAAACTCCGGAGAAAAGGTTTCCTGCGGGTAAGTTCATTTGAGACATTAAGTCAAAGCTATTAAGTTCGCTGTTCCGTTGTCAAAGGCACACGTCATGTGGATAAATAGCTATGCAATTGTTACTTTACACCGATGTACAGTTCTTTATGTGTTTGTGTTTACTTGTCGAAATTTTTAGTTACGATTAGGAACTACAGACGACATACTTATCTATTTTTTCAAACGATGAATGATAATTCTTATAGATAATAATTCTCTCGTAATACATTAATTTAGATTTGCTAAAGAGCAGTAATTATATCGCATGTTTATGACGTTAGATGAATGAGGTAGATCATAGTATGCTGTTCGTATATATCTTTCTGAAATAATTTTATGAGCGTAAACAAAATTGATCCAGAAAGACAATGTATACAACGATAATCATTACGAATCCTGCATTTCCTTATTTTCCTTCCTCAATTAAAATTTCGGCATTGGGCCTTTATTGAACTACTGTTTGTTAGGAATATGTTGTTACAAGATGTTAAAATATAGTCGACATATTTTTTCCGTAGTTTTGACACGATGCCGACATTTTTATAAAAGGCGGTCACATCAGACGTTTCATTATAAATTAAATTATGCTAAACCGTCAGTTAATTACGGATGATTATAACAAATTCTTTGTTTGTCTCAGAGCCGTTGTTGCTCGTCTGGCCTGTCTCTCTGACATCCTGGTTGCTAAGTGCGGGAAGAAACATTACGGCGGTATCGTCAACCACGCCGAATATTTCTTCACTGACGAGCCGCTCACCTGGGACCGCACCAGCTCAGCGGCCTATGCGTACCTCTCTATGATGACGTCTCTCTTTGCTGTGCTATTTGTACTGATCCTGTCCTAGGTTTAAGAAAATAGGTATAATTTCTATGAACATGGTTATTCTCTTTTATACAAACACAAAATTCGAGTGGTTATTGAGAGATGATCCCTGTATTTACCATAGCCTAAAATGATATCGGTAGTTAAACTTTATCATATGGAGTTCAAACAATTCACATGTTCACAAATTAATAAAGTGGCAATGCTCAATAATATATAAAGTATAAGGAAATTTAAAGCACATCATTTATTGAAGATCAATAATTATAAATATTATATTTTAAACAGGCTAGGTAAAATATAAGGTTCCAATGTAGTACGACCAATATACAAAGCTTGAATATCAGTAGACAATCGGAAATAAATAGAACTAATAAAAGCTTGTGTATATGGAAGTTGTAGATTGTTGACAGAGAAGCAGTAGTTTAGTTCTTGTTTCTGCCTTATTATGATGCGTTCATTTTTATTGTGTGATATGTGTAGGTTTAAACAATGTTATATGCCCATAGCGGAATATTAAACCAACAAACGATCATTCTCCGCCTAGGCCTTTACAACAGAGAACTGACTGCTTATAAATGTGGAAAAAAATCACTTGCTGATGAAAACAATACTTTATATTCAAGACACATTTCCAAAGGAATTAATCTAAACTTCAGATAATTTAACAGGGGATCGTCTAGTCCGTATTCTTTATTAAAGGAAAGATACGAAAGAGCTTTATAATTATGCAAAGGGATAACAGAGCATGTGAATTTTGTATCTTAATAAATGATTTAATATACGTGGGGTTTAATAACATGTTCTTATATTTCCACGTTTAATGTACATTTTTCTGATATTGTATCAGTAGTAAACTTGATTGTTTTTCGTATGTGTTTGCTTTTATTGTATTTTACTGAAAGCTTTTAGTCAGATAGTTGTTTAAGGCAAATAAACGAGACATGTACATTTACTGTAGCGTAATATACTACACTTCGTTTTATGTGAGATTGCAAAATCATCTTTTGACAATCATTTAAGTGATATTGTACATATAGAAGCAGTACTCAACAATCAGGCTTAGATATGTGTTGTCTTTTGTAATTATTCTTAATCAATCTGTGTTGGTATTGTGATGATACCCTTGTTCAATTACTAAATATAAACTGCGACAATAGTATCACGGTAAAATTTCTTCTTAAGAAACATAAGCGTACATTAAAGGGGATGTCCTATATTTCATTTCCATCAATTAACCCAATAAAACCAAGTCAAATTAGTTGGTATATATAAAAAAACTTTTAAAAATAAAACTAGTTTATCTTATTTCTTAGATACACATTACACATGGCAATGTTCTCAGAAACAAGTAATGTGTTGAAAGAACGTCACGGAAACAGAACAATACAGAGTTTCCGAATGAATGCATGTGAGTTCCCCTAATTGAGATGAACACACGTTTTTGATGCTGTAAGTATAGCTCTGTTACTTTAATCTTTCTTGTTAAATTTATTATAATGCTTATTGGCGTGTACTTTTTTTTTACTAAATTGCATGTGAGCGTGATAGCATGGTGAAATATGTAACCATTCTAACTGGTTAATGACAACTTAAGACATTTCATGTTTGATTGATTGTCGATACAATTTCCAACTTTACATGTTAACTACTTAACATGGACATCGCAACTTCATGCATTTTTCATCTTTTAAATATTTGTATACCAACTAAATTCATAACGATTTTAGGCTGTGTAACGTAACAAACACATTGCAACTTCGTCCGCTTCGAGAGGGTTTGTAACCATAAACAGACTTACTTTACATACATATAAGCATATATTAAATAGTTAATTGCCAACATAGGTCGCCGTGGTGTAATGCATATGGTGTCCGCCTAGCGACCGGGATGTCACGTGTTCGATCCCAACCGTGGGAGTGTTCTTTAGATCTACCCAAAGACACCAAGTACTGGTTCTAGGCCCAAGAAACGGACTCGAGAGCGTGTATATAAGTCTCAGGCTTTCGATGCAATCGAGATAAAATAAATAGGTTTAAACTAAAATAAATAGGTTTAAATTAATTGCCAACATATATATAGGACAAGTGGTTGCAGAAAACGTTGCTTAAATCGTAAAAGCTCCTGCTATTTTACAAGAACAATTTCGAGGATAAATAAGTTTCGTAAAGAATTGCATTAACTAAATGTAAATATGTTTTATAAACATTAGACTTCTTGCACGAAAAACTTGATAATGGCGACATCAAATACCGATTGCGTAGGCAAGGGTGGGTTTGCCATCATGTTGCGAAATTAATAGGATTGTTGTATAACCTCTGTAGTTTTTGATGATAATCAAGTTGTACGCGTCTTATAATAAGTGCGTCTTAAAATACTTTGAGGTGCTTAAAGAGAGTTGTTCACAGATTCTGGCATTTAAAAAAAATGTCATTAGAAGCTTTAAATTGATCAATGTAAACATCGGAATTAAAATGCCCCAGTATAAAACAAGACAAAAAGAGAGAAAAATGTTATCCAAACCTGGGCTTGAACCATTGTACCTTTGAGTAAAAGTAAAACGCTTTCAGGTAGGGTCACAAAACATAACGCAAGCAAAAAAAAACTCTAAATTATTGAATCGCTTTGTTTTGTAACGCTTTATAATTGACATGCTTTAAATCGTCAAAAGATGCATATAAGGGATATTTTAGAGAACGGGAAATGTTCAGTATCACTGTTTCATCGCAAAAAACACAACTACAACGAGAATTTGCAAGTCTGAAATAATTTATTTGAACTTTGTAAATTTATCAAACAGTGGATAGGTCTCGTTGATGTCACTTATGAATATGTACAATTTATTATACGTGTTCATTGATCAAGATATTTATTTTAGGTGCTTCAAAAGATAAGTTCTCCTTCCTGAACAGATCAAAATACATAATGCAGTTTGTATGCAGTCAAAACAAATGTTCAACATTTGACATTATAAGTAAATACACCGCATTAATACTGATTACCCATCAAACTAATTGCTACCTTAAACAATTATGTATATATTGTTTACAACATTATTATTTGATGGGTCATAAGGCAAAACAACTCATTTAATTAAATTTGAATGGCTTCAATAAAATGTTTTATTTTAAATGGTTTGCTAGTTGTAGAGATAGTTTGCATTATCATATTATTATCATATTAAAAATATATGCTTAAAATATAGTATTTACCTCCACAGCGACAATACTTACATTGTATGTCGAATGTTGTTTACAATTAAATATTAATCGGCATTCAAAATATAACAAATTCATCAAACATGATTCAATACTCTTCAATGTTTTATGGGCCGTATAGTTATTGTAATTGAATAGTCAACCCCATTAATCAATAAATCAAAATGAACACACTTCCTGACCCAAACAACTGTTTATTATGATTATTGTGTATTACATATAACAAACATGTATATAAGTAAAAATATTACGTTTGCTTGAATAAGTGCGCGTATCCATTATTATTTGCGCACGTGGAACTATTCGTGTATATGTAGAAGCAATTCGTGCACACATGCAAACAAAACGTCCGCACGTGTGTTGAACAATCTAGATCACATGGTCCCTCTATGCCACCGTACATTACGTGTGACTCCTAAAATGACACCTATTGCACACTGGCAGGTACCCCTAGTGTATGATTGTGCACCTTTAATATCCCTTTTTTGAAATTTATAATTTTTCATCCGAAAGCGACTGCGTGCATTCCGATCATCCGTTGGCTTTTTGTCGGGTTAAATTAGTTTCGGGCAAAGGTTTGGCCGAGTGATTTATTTCTATTAAATATGTGTACATCTGTAATGAAATATTTATGTCAATAAGAGTTATCCCCATGTTGCCATATTGTGCTAGCCGACAAACCTTCTGTCGGAATGGTCTAGTTAAAGCGAAGCTTTTAAAAAGAGGGGGGGGGGGGTCAAAAGTTGTACTTACAAGCCATGCACTTTATTTTCTTTTGATATGTTTTGTTGGATGTTGTCAATTATAAATAATGTGTATCGTTCAGTCATTATCTATCCGAAAAAGCAAACAGTTTTAACCACTGAAAGTTTACTGAGATAATGTGTTTGTGTAGCAGTAGGGACATTGTATACACAATTTTGCCCTTGTATTTTAGAGGGTTATCTAATGTATTTTTTTGTTGAATATAGTTTAAGCTCAACTTCAAATGCATGGAAGCATGATCCTTTGATCATTTGTTAAGATAAATAACTTATATGCGATAATTTTAATGTTATTTGTGAAGCGCTGTCAAAAAAGTCATTTGGTCTTTGATATTGATTTAATACATAAGGACTTAACATAACGTATAAGCACATTTGATAGGTAGGTCACATTATGTGTATATCCATTAATGCTTGACCTACTTGCGAGGCTTAGAACACCGGGAACGCGAGCCTTGGCGAGCGCTTTCGGTGTTAAAGCCGAGAAACATAAACTTCTCTATATTCAACGCTAATCCTAGTGTTCTATTTATCACATTGATTTGTTTTCAACGTGACATTCAACACAAAAGTGCTTTAAATCTAAGGAATGTAAGCATGCGCAGTGATAAATAATGTATTTGTTCTGGTAGGCAAAATAGTATTAAGTAATTGCACACAAAAACTGTAAAACGAGACCATATGCCTCGCTTCAATTTTACACAGCATGCAAATTGTAACACATTACGACCGCGAAAAGAAGATCCTTCTATAATATAATTCATTTTATTTTCGAAAAACAATGATCAAAATCCAATATGGCTGCGATTGCTCCTGACAAAATGATGTCGATGTCAACATACATGTACAATGAAGATTTACACACAGAGTCGTTCTAAACAGAAATTATTAAAAAACACTATACTTGCCTATTTTTTTTCTTTTATGGACGCTGCAGATTATGATTACGTCTAGATCTAGCTTTCACATCATGTAGTTTGTGACAAAAATCCATAATAATTATATTAAGCTTTTAAACAATTGTTGCAAACGGGTTATTCTTACTGAATAAACTTTCTTTGATAAAATAACACAGACAAAGTTGATTCATCAAAGAAAATACCCTTGCGTGTACTTACATCCAAAAGCAAAACAAATCGAATAGACTACTGAACCAAAATACACACTCATCAGTATGTTCTAGACACACAATTTCACATCCAAATAGGCATGCACACTATGAAAATCAATAACACGAATAAGCTAGATATACATGTAGATCTAAATCCTTCGTTTCACCGGTTCCATCCGAGGTAAATAGTCAATAGAATATGCACTTTTCTATTATTACATCCAGGATACATTAACACGAAACAAATGCGCGTCTTCAATGTTTTATTCCCAGACATCGCATACTAGTTTCGTGTACATCACAAGATGACATAACATATTTTTGGAAAATAACGCAATAAGTATGTTATTTTATGACGTCATCAATCAGCTGATTCATTATACGGATGGCGAAAGATTATGTCCCTTGACTAGATCTAAAGGTTCCAGTTCGTATATTATAAAGCGAAAGTTTTCCCAACTCTAGAGATGTCTTATGAAAAATCATTCAGTGGTAGAATACAAAGTAGTCCGTGCACGCGACAGGTAAATCCAACAAGATGGGATATAGGCTAGTTTATTCCAAGGTATGTTATACCGTCAATGGTATACAAATGGGATACAAATTCTTATTCAAATGCATACTTACAATTGATAAAGCGGAATAAGTGTGCGTGTGCTTCAAAACTCGTATATATCTAATTGGCACTTATAATTATCAACAGACCAGTCGCCTAAAATATTTCCTATCAAGGAAAACACTCACACCTCTCAGTTTCAAATTCAACTTGAAATATGTATATGTTTAACATACGATCCATGTAATTATATATTTATAATAAGGAACTTGGTATATGAATCGGACATATAAAATTGGTTTTCACCGGATTGTCTAATTCTTTTCACCAGAGTTTCTTATTTATTACATTTATAAAAATCACGGAGCCTAGTCCACTCACATTCGCTATACTTTTGGATCGACTTTGAGAAATCAGGCTTATCCAACTTTGTTCACATTAATAATTCGTATTAAATAATCTTAAATTCGGTGTCGAAGATAGCCCGGATGCCCTGCGATTTTAACACAGTTTTATAAGAGCGGTATTAACTTGTATCGCTATCAGCGTAATCGGGTCAATTAACTTATACTTATTGATTATTATAACCATCGTCGGTACCCACGTTCCCTTAAATACGCTTTTACATGGGTTGATAACGGAATATGTAAAGACAATTTTGTAGTTGATTCATTGCATGCTGTCAGGTTGTTAGGAAAAGTGATCAATTATTAAAGTTGACATATGTGTAAGCATTTACATCGGGCGCGAGATCGATTCCAAAATTAATATTGTGTATACATTTTGGCGTTATGTAAGTTATCGAATGTATAGATAGTATTCGGTTGCTTTTGTGTTTGTTTTGATCTTACCTACGTGTTGCTTTCTAGCACAAGCTGTATCTATATTTCCTACATATGGTTACATTGTAATGTACTAGTATTCCAACATCAAACTCGTTATATTATTCATATGCTTAAAACGAGATTGCATGATCATAATTATTATTATTGAAAATAATTATCAAATACATTATTATTGTATACTATTTAACTATTTTTAATGTTACTTAGAGAAACATTTTTCCTACTACTTCAGAGGTTCCCAACAGCGTCTTCAATAAAACTAGCATTCATGATTTTTCTTATAACCTCCATAAAGATCTCGTGTCATCTTCTGTTGTCTCGTATAATCTCGTGTTGTCTCGTGTTATTTCATTGTTTCCCTTTTCACAATGAATGGACTTATATCTCTTATTTCAGTCATGTGAGTCTCATGTTTCCTCAGTTTGTATTGTGGTGTCGCGTGTTGTCTAGTTCCATTTTGACATGATAGGACTTACACATATTATTATATTAATATAGCTCTCGTGACATGTCATGTTCTCATGTCGTCTCGTGTTTTCTCCTGTTGTCACGTGTCGTTTCAACTTGCATATATATGTATTTCGCGTGTACTCATAAAAGCTCAAAGCATTCGAAAAAATTAAACCAAGTCCGCTATTTTAAGCCATTCTCCTCGACCGACCTTCTGAGTCTACGCTAGAATAAATCGTAGAGGAGTGTTAGTAAGCATGTATTATAAATAGCCTGCATAGCTTGATGAACCCCGCGGTAGTATGTTTCCGGGCATAAGTAGTTGATGTGCATAAGGTTAAAGTAAATACTAACCCACTCGGCGTCAGTGTATGAAGTGGTGTTATAGAGGATGTTAGTAATGGCGCGCTACGCGATATTCGTCCTTGCAGTTTGTAAGTATCTGTTTGTGTATAATACACATTTATTTAATAAACGCAATTTTGTAATTGTTCGTTTAACAATCGTTTCATCCTGAAAACAACGCTTACACAGCATTTGTAGTGATTGTTTACTTGTTCGGTATAGTCAAATTTGTTTCCGTTCGTTATTTTACAATTATTAGTTAATATTGATTAAAATATCACGACTGGTATATTGCATTACTTGAACAAAGTTCATATTTTCAGTATATTCGGTAATATAATTTCGCAATGTGAAATCGAGAGTAAATCGCGAAAATATGTGACATAACGATATACTCATTATAAATAACTCAAGTAGATAGATCATTTTATATATAAAACATATACAGTTCACTACGCATGCACACTTTGCATTCCTGGGTTTACCACGTGACAATGATGATCACTCTACTTGCGTTATTTATAGTTAAGTGGTAGTTACCTTGTACACATACCCAGTATAATTGTAGCCGAATATACTGAAAATATGAAACCTTAACAACTTTTTACAAGTAATGTAATATACCAGCCGTGTTATTTTAATTAATATAAACTAATAATTGTAAAAAAATATCCGGTATTTTAAAACGTTTCTTTTTTCGTCAATCTTGCTGACGGTCCCTTTAAACATTATTATAAACAATCAAAACAAGTGGTATCACAAAATAAAGGGAAAAGGTAATGTGTCCAATAACAAATAACTTTCGCATGTATAGAAGCAAGCAAACTTTGTACAGAAACATGTAAAATCTCTGTTATGCGAAGACTAATATACACATTGTGTTGTTCCTTCAACAAATAAATGTAAACGTATCGGTAAATCGGCTTAAACTTCGTCCGTTTTGAATTTCATTTAAATAAACTCTATTGGATGTTTGATAACACCATACAAGAGTCAATATTTGTTATTTAACATTCCTTATTTAAGTGAATGTAATGTTTAAAGATAAAGTAAATACATTGTTAGTAATTAATGAACGATTTATGGAAATTCGTCCAGACCCCATCATTGTACAATAAGCCACATATGCACTAATATTGTTTCAATGATAACATTGCAAATAATGACTTATTTTTATGATTCAATATCATTTAAAATAAATGAAATACACGTATGTAAACTATAATGCATAAGATTTGATGGAAACAGGTAAAGGAAAACATGCGCTTTGGTTAAAATACGATCCCTGGTGGTGGATTTATATTCATGCTCATTAACATTCCGGCAAAATGTGATGCGTTTTGAATACCATGTGACTTCAAGCGTGAGTTAGTTCTTCTATCCGAGTCCACTTCAATGTTTTATGGAATGATAGACTTTGAAAACGGGGTTTATTGCATATGCGTAAAGTGTTGTCCCCGGTTAGCGTTTGCAGTCTGCAGAGGCTAAAGAGGGATGACAATTTCCATTAATGGCTTCTTTATTCCTAGATGTCCTGAGGCCTTGATGTCATGTGCATATCTCAATACCTCTCTTCTCCTACTCAAAGGCAACACTGCCTGCCATTGTATAGTCTTGGTATCAATAACGTCTCATCTCCTCACCACAATGTCATCCTTTACATGTAAGCGCTCCCATTGGTTCCACAGAGATTTTGTATGTTTACTTCGTGGCTCAATTTTAGTATGGCTTGGACGATAATTTCGTGATAACCATTTTCTCATAGTGGTTATATCGGCATCATTGCTCTGGAACGATTGAATATCAATACGTACGTCATTGGGATCCTCCACAGACTCAAACACTTCCCCAAGCGTGCACACCCCAAAGTTTTAACCTTGTCCATCACCGGACATTCGCGACCACATTGCTTACATACCCTTCTGCTCAAAGCATCAGCATTGCCATGTAACCAACCAGGCCTATGCTCGATTTTCATGTCATAAACAGATACTATCTCTAGCCACCTAGCTAGCTGACCCACTGGATCTTTGAAGTTCATGATCTAATGGAGTGCGCTATAGTTCGTAACATAACTGTCGTCCGTACAAATAATGCAGGTAGTACTTGACGAAGTGAACTACTGCAAGCAACTCCTTGCGTGTCACATAGTACTTGCGTTCCGAATTGCTCAGAGCTCGACAAGCGAAGGCAACGACCTTCTCCTTACCTGATTTTGTGTCAGTACGGCTGCTATGGCAATGTCACTCGCGTCAGTGTCTAGGATGAAAGGTTCGCAAACGTCCGGGTGACTCAGTACTGGGGCTACCGTTAGTTTCTGCTGCAAGAACTCGAATGCAAGCATGCAGTCAGGTGTCCGGTCAAACTTCACACCTTTCTCGGTAGGTCGGTGTAGCGGTTCCTCTTGCTCCGCAAACCGGTAAATGAAACGCCTGTAGTAACTACAGAGTCCCAATAATGAGCGTACATCACGCAGGTCCATGTCGCGTCCATTCATCTTCGCAGGGAGAAACAACCCTGACCCATTATATGAAGACGTTTTCACAGAAGAGTCGTTTGGTTTGGTGGTGCTGTCCTGGCGAGGTTACGTGGGTCTATGTCGCGTCCATTCATCTTCGCAGGGAGAAACAACCCTGACCCATTATGTGAAGACGTTTTCACAGAAGAGTCGTTTGGTTTGGTGGTGCTGCCCTTGCGAGGTAACGTGGTTTTTTATCCGACTGGAGTGAGACTGTCCAGCCTGTTTCGAATATTGGTCATTCCAATATTTTCGTTTACCACCAAACGTGGGTGATTTGGGATTTATCTGCTCGTTTTTTCCATTGTCGCAATTCTTTTTGCAAATCATGTAAGGTTTTTGAAAGTATTTTGATGTCATCACCCATGGTTGGATTCATTGAAGCATCCTCCGAAGTTGGGTTCTCTCCGAACTATTACTGACGGTTTTCTTCTCAACCCTGTAGAATTCGTCCATTTCTACGGCGTGTCGAACAGCATCATTGAGACTGATCGGACGTGCTTGCTTGGTACGAATTCGTAGCTCAGTGCTATGTAAGGCGTTTATGAACTGTTCCATTGCTAGGGTCTCGCGTACATCAGCAGGGACAGTGGGATATGCCAGGTAAGTAAGCCTGCGAATATCCTGGGCTAACTCAGCTGTTCAGAGGCCCGCTGTCGGCGCTCTCTTAATTGCACCCTGTACAATTCCGTTTGGTTCGGCGGAAGAAATCGTTCTTGGGGTACTTGTATCAAGGCACTATAGTCGTGTGCCTATGCAGGAAGATTACCGAACACACCCTGTGCCTGTCCCCTCAAAGATATTGCCAGATACCACACCATTTCTGTCTCAGTCCATGTGTTTATCTTAGCACATGCATCGAAGTGGGCTTTATTATTTTGCCAAGACCCCGTTCCATCAAACGTGGCAGGCGTCATCATGACTGGTGGATTGGACTTTCCCTGAATCTTATCAAGATCCATTGGTATACCCTTTCGTCGGGTAGTTATTAACCTGTCCGGCGACATCGCTTCGTCAGGCTGGTAATTGTAACCATGAGTCGGGGTTTCAGTACGCTGAACATTACTGACCTAGGAGATTGGGCAAGCAACGGTTTGGGTGTGGACGTCGATGTCGATGTATTTGCAGCAAGGTAAAATTCCCTTTCAATACCAGCGATCTCGGATTCAAACTTCAGTCTAGCATTTTCTAGCTTGACATGCTCTTATCCTATCCAAGTCACTTTTTATCCTGATGTAAAGCCATTGTAACTCTGAGTCGGGCTGCTTAAAGGTCGTCCCAATATATCCCACCGCTGCCGAAAATTTGGTAACGTGTTCACCGTTCCTTCGGGATATATATATATAATGGCTTTCCTCGGGCTTCTCTTAGCCGTTTGATTTGATAAATACATAATATAAATGTCCTCTATACAAGCCGGTTTCGTATGCCCTGTGTGACTAAGATCGCTTTGATGACTTCGGTGACTCGGGTAACCTCGGGTATCTTGAGTGGCTTGGGTCAACTAAGGTGTCTTGGGTGACTTTGAGTCACCTAGGGTGTCTTGGGTGACTTGGGTCACCTTGTGTGTCTTGGGTGACTTGGGTTACCTAGGGTGTCTTGGGTGACTTGGGTCACCTAGGGTGTCTTGGGTGACTTGGGTCACACTTGTAGTGTATGATAAGATGTTTTATTTGTAAACATTTTGTTGCTTGCCCAATCTCCTAGGTCAGTAATTTTCAGCGTACTGAAACCCCGACTCATGGTTACAATTACCAGCCTGACGAAGCGATGTCGCCGGACAGGTTAATAACTACCCGACGAAAGGGTATACCAATGGCTCTTGATAAGATTCAGGGAAAGTCCAATCCACCAGTCATGATGACGCCTGCCACGTTTGATGGAACGGGGTCTTGGCAAAATAATAAAGCCCACTTCGATGCATGTGCTAAGATAAACAAATGGACTGAGACAGAAATGGTGTGGTATCTGGCAATATCTTTGAGGGGACAGGCACAGGGTGTGTTCGGTAATCTTCCTGCATAGGCACACGACTATAGTGCCTTGATACAAGTACCCCAAGAAAGATTTCTTCCGCCGAACCAAACGGAATTGTACAGGGTGCAATTAAGAGAGCGCCGACAGCGGGCCTCTGAACAGCTGAGTTAGCCCAGGATATTCGCAGGCTTACTTACCTGGCATATCCCACTGTCCCTGCTGATGTACGCGAGACCCTAGCAATGGAACAGTTCATAAACGCCTTACATAGCACTGAGCTACGAATTCGTACCAAGCAAGCACGTCCGATCAGTCTCAATGATGCTGTTCGACGCGCCGTAGAAATGGACGAATTCTACAGGGTTGAGAAGAAAACCGTCAGTAATAGTTCGGAGAGAACCCAACTTCGGAGGATGCTTCAATGAATCCAACCATGGGTGATGACATTAAAACACTTTCAAAAACCTTACATGATTTGCAAAAAGAATTGCGACAATGGAAAAAACGAGCAGATAAATCCCAAATCACCCACGTTTGGTGGTAAACGAAAATATTGGAATGACCAATATTCGAAACAGGCTGGACAGTCTCACTCCAAGTCGGATAAAAAACCACGTTACCTCGCAAGGACAGCACCACCAAACCAAACGACTCTTCTGTGAAAACGTCTTCATATAATGGGTCAGGGTTGTTTCTCCCTGCGAAGATGAATGGACGCGACATAGACCCACGTTACCTCGCCAGGACAGCACCACCAAACCAAACGACTCTTCTGTGAAAACGTCTTCATATAATGGGTCAGGGTTGTTTCTCCCTGCGAAGATGAATGGACGCGACATGGACCTGCGTGATGTACGCTCATTATTGGGACTCTGTAGTTACTACAGGCGTTTCATTTACCGGTTTGCGGAGCAAGAGGAACCGCTACACCGACCTACCGAGAAAGGTGTGAAGTTTGACCGGACACCTGACTGCATGCTTGCATTCGAGTTCTTGCAGCAGAAACTAACGGTAGCCCCAGTACTGAGTCACCCGGACGTTTGCGAACCTTTCATCCTAGACACTGACGCGAGTGACATTGCCATAGCAGCCGTACTGACACAAAATCAGGTAAGGAGAAGGTCGTTGCCTTCGCTTGTCGAGCTCTGAGCAATTCGGAACGCAAGTTCTATGTGACACGCAAGGAGTTGCTTGCAGTAGTTCACTTCGTCAAGTACTACCTGCATTATTTGTACGGACGACAGTTCCTGTTACGAACTATAGCGCACTCCATTAGATCATGAACTTCAAAGATCCAGTGGGTCAGCTAGCTAGGTGGCTAGAGATAGTATCTGTTTATGACATGAAAATCGAGCATAGGCCTGGTTGGTTACATGGCAATGCTGATGCTTTGAGCAGAAGGGTATGTAAGCAATGTGGTCGCGAATGTCCGGTGATGGACAAGGTTAGAACTTTGGGGTGTGCACGCTTGGGGAAGTGTTTGAGTCTGTGGAGGATCCCAATGACGTACGTATTGATATTCAATCGTTCCAGAGCAATGATGCCGATATAACCACTATGAGAAAATGGTTATCACGAAATTATCGTCCAAGCCATACTAAAATTGAGCCACGAAGTAAACATACAAAATCTCTGTGGAACCAATGGGAGCGCTTACATGTAAAGGATGACATTGTGGTGAGGAGATGAGACGTTATTGATACCAAGACTATACAATGGCAGGCAGTGTTGCCTTTGAGTAGGAGAAGAGAGGTATTGAGATATGCACATGACATCAAGGCCTCAGGACATCTAGGAATAAAGAAGACATTGGCAAAGATTAGGCAACGCTTCTATTGGCCGGGTCTACAACACGATGTTAAAGTCTACGTCAATGGGTGTGAAACTTGTGCTAAGCGAAAAGGTCCCAACAAAACTAATCGAGCACCAATGCAGGTGACAAGAAATGGCCATACACTAGAGCGTATAGCAGTAGACATTTTGGGAGAATTGCCAATGACCGAGAATGGAAATAAATATTTCCTGGAGGTGTTCGACTATTTTAACAAGTGGAGAGAAGCCTATGTAATCCCAAATATGGAGGCAGCACCTGTTGCTCGGGTCATTCTGAAACAATTCGTGTCACGATATGGTGTACTAAGGAAAGTGCATTCCGATCAAGGGTAACAATTCACCAGTTAGCTGTTTTCAGAAATGTGTCGACTCTTACAATTAGAAAAAATGAGAACAACACCGTACCATCCGGAATCGGACGGGATGGTGGAGCGGTTCAATTGGACCTTAATTGCAATGCTCAGTGCATTTCTCAATGAAAACCATCGAGACTGGATTGATCACTTACCATTCGTTATGATGGCTTAAAGGTCATCGGAGCACGAAACCACTGGTGTCACTACAAATCTTATGATGCTTGGACATGATACGACTATACCCCAGGACTTAGCATACGATATGCCAGCAAATGCTAAATCGACACCACTTAACGAATGGGTTTGGCTGTTAAAAGAACAGCTTGAACACGCTCACGCCTTTGTTCGTATATACCCTGGCAAGGCAATTGAAAGACAGAAAAAGTATCATGACATATCACTGGCCTACGAACAGTTCAAAGTAGGTGATTCAGTATTTGTGTTTTTTCCGGTTAAACACTCAGAGTGGTCTCCAAAGTTTACTCTTACTGGCGTGAACCGTTTCAGATTCTTGAAAAAGTGGCAACCGTCTTGTATAAGGTGAATTGTTGTAGGTTCGGACCTGAGCAGGTCATACACACAGATAGATTGAGGAAAGTGAGACCTCAAGTGCTGTTGGGTGAGTCTGACACACATTTCCCCGATTCTATGATAACCCAGGACAATACTGAGGCATCAGATATCGGATTCTACAAGCCAGGTGTACACGGTGGTAGTAACCACGATGACATTAGTTCATTAGGTAGAATAAGGCGTAAACCACTTTTGCATCATGACTAAGTTTTTTCTACTTTTAGTGTCGAGATGCCTAACACCAAAATCACGCCCAGATCAAGGACCTATGTCCTCTGCGCAAGGAGGAGTTTCCAACTGGAGAACGGTTTGAGACGCACGTTACATAGTGTACAATGAAGCCCAAACGCCACACGTGCCATGAATGTGGATATAAACTACAAAGAACTTGTGTACCTAAGACGTCACGTGAATAAAACGGGACATAATCAGGCGCCTTCTATGGAATGTGCAAAAAAGCCCAAAACACCCGGGGACGACACAGGTAGCGACAGTAGTTTAGATAGTGACCCGGAAGTTGATGTAGATGAAGAACCCTGCATAGAATTAAATGTAGGGAGAATAATCAGGTAACGGACAGCACCAGAACCAGTCAGGGCTCCTTAGAAGCCGCATTTGGCCGCGGAGGGCCAGGCATGCAGCTCCTGGATGGGGAATGAGGCCAGCTGTGATCGCCCAGCTGTGCTGTGATCGCCGAGCATAAACTGCTGCTCCAGATGATAGTTCGACGAGAAGACAGGTCCCCACTGTGGTTTGTAACGAACAGACCCAGACAGATGAACCTGGGGTAAACACATGCGATGTGTTTGGTATTACCTTCGGTAACCAGGCCATGTTGTTTGTGCACGAGGGTTGTCATTGTGTGGACAATCACACGAGATGCGATGTGTTCGGTCAAACATGCCATGATGCGATGAGTTTTTTCATCCACATAACCATGGTTCATACTGCTAATTGACTTAGTTAACAAGTTGTTCTGTGGACGTATGAGACACATGTTTGAACTTTTAAAGTAATCTGTATAGTTTCCTGTTTCTGTTTCTTGTTCACTGTTTCATCAGGTCGCATTTATTTTGTTTTGATCTCGTTTTACTCAACTGGATACTAGTCATCTATCGAACTTTAAATCTCATGTGTTTTTTTTTCACGATTTATTTACTACCAGGAGTAGTATGTGATTTGTCAATAAAAGATTTTGTTGACACATTTATTTTACTTTTAGATATGGAATATTGTAAGCGGGACGCTTGAAATCGGAGGCGTGGGTAGTGTGACGATATTGGCCGGTATTTTTTTCCTTTTGGTTCATTATTCTTTGAGTTTATGCATAGTGTTTACATTAAGGTAGCGCATCTGCAATGATTTCCCGCGATTTCGTCTAAGATCGAAGAGCCTTTTTACTTGTTTACTTATCGTTTAAATTGAAGCATCTACTAATGTGAAGATGTCGTGGCCGAGTGGTTAAGGTGATAGACTAAAACTATTTTGGGATCTTTCCGCGCAGGTTCGAACCATCTGACAACGCATACTTTTGTCGACGCGTTTTATTTCTTTTCTAACGTAATTTGATTTAATATAGCATACAATCTGTCCTTATTGTTAAATATGTTGTAATTTTATGCACATTCTTCAATTTTTTAAATGAAAACAACGTTATGGCTAAATTGGGTGATTTACTGCTTAAAATACAAATCATGCATGTTGCATTTTTATTTCAAAAAGTAAACGGTAAATATGTCTATTACTTGGTATTTTTGCTGTATAAAGTGTATCTATAAAAACTAAGTTCAAACTATTACTTAAATGAAGCTATTTCAAATTTTATGACACTTTGTTTTTAACCAACCCAATTTCTACTTGGCTGAAACCACTTACATTTCATGGCGCTATTCCATAGATAACAAATTATAAAAATAAATGTCTGTACAAGAATACTTATTTCATCTTGTTGAAACTTTTTTAAGCACCTTTACTGCATCTGTGCACACCAACTGCATTCTCATATTTGGAAATCTGGATGAATTATGGATTTTTAATTTACCCCAGGGGTGCAAATAAACTGGACAAAAGCCACGCGTGGAGGTGGTGTTGAAAAAAAATCAGTATATGTTTTTAAAAATCATGGAAAGCCTACCTAAAAATTAGCATGTAGTTCAATGAAATTATGCTGATTAAGAAAATAATGCATTAGATTATATTTGGAAAGGTGCCCATTACAGGTACGCTACCTTAAAACGAAAGTACGCTTCCCGGTTGCAAATCGTTGACTTTTCGGTAAGTTCCACGCACATAGTATGTGCATTTTAGATTGACCATTGTATTTCCATGTATATAATGTATCTATTTAATAATACAAGTTCGTTGCAAACATCCAGACTATGTTCTTGCAGAATATAGTATGAGTATAATACACTTACTGCTTGAAACGGTAGGTTTGTGTTTTCATGAAATAGTAGGCTTATGTCTTTAACAAGGTGGTCACGTGAACCATTAGTATATAAAGCGCTGCTTTTCTGGAGGCAGTCAGTCTGCGTTCGATTGCAGATCAGAGAACAACGTTGGTTATGCTGCTGTAATTGAAGACCATATAACATTGGAATTATTTGTGACTTTGGATGTCTTTTGAGTGGAAGCGACCCAAGCAGCTTTGCCCATTACACCATAGCTTGCTGGGTAGCTTAGAGACTCATACATTGTTAATATAAGTCAGATTTACAACGTGTAAAAAAAAAGTTTCGAGAATCCAGAAAGCTGTCAACACTGTACACAAACCATCAAGTAGGTAAACACATGGTTTCGTTTGTTTTATGCATTGTTATGCTTGACTAGTTTTCAGATTTGACTCATGAGAAGTCGCTTGGACAAGTACGAAGTTGAGAAACAGAAATGGACTCAAGATAAGTCTTGACTATTATGCAATATAAAATGTGAATTTAGTTTAAGTACAGCAGTGTTAAGAACACCATTTGCGTTATAACTAGTAATGCAAGATTTGATTTCCACACCGTACAATTGATTTCAAATTGTGTTGTGCTTTGAAAAAAATATTTCCATTTCATGTCGACTATGGTAAGTACATTGTGTTTCTGGTCGTATTGAACTTTTTTGGTCTGTTTTTAAACGTGATACATGTGGTTGTGCTATGCAAAATGTATTTTCAATTTAGAACAATTAATGTTTTATACATACACATTGAACTGTTTTGATAAATTGCGATGTGCTATGTCAGAGGTCTTATTTTCAGCACGATTGCTTTTTATAATTCAGATCGAACTGTTTAGTTTTTACTGAAGGTTTGGATAAAGTCCTTTCTATTTCAGCTGGACAGAGGTCCGTACACTTGATTCCTTTGTATCAACAAAATATGTGGTATGCAAAAAAATGTTTATTTCAATTTCAGGTCTACGATGGTAAGATTGTTGCGTTTCTTGAAATAAAGTTTAATCTGAATGCATTTTACATAAAATTGTATTTGTGTTTAAGCTTGGTTATGATAAAAACAGTGTGTTGAACATTATACTGACCGTGTTTTCTATGCAAAATGCATTGTTTAATTAATTTGTCAGATGTGAGTTACATAAAAGTTGAAAAGTTGGTTTTGTTCAGTTACATGCACTGTTTGTTTTGTTCACATTTCTTTTTGCTATTTGAAAAAATTCAAATGTATACATTTATTCTTGATTTCGGCTTGTGCTTGGAGTGACGAAGAGTGGAGAAAATTTCCAGCAATAAGATTGGATCCAAAATACAAAGTAAGAACTGCCTTTCTTTTTCTCATTGATTTGAATATGTTGGTTGTGTGTTAATATGCTATAACATGCTAGGAACATATATTTTACAGGTTAGCGAGGACAATATGAGTAAGTTGAACAGGTTACTGTTTCAAGTTTACTGTTATAGTTCAGCATTGTGTGCAATCATATTGCGAGTTTCTCTTTTTTATTGTATTATTGTTGTACTACTAGACGAGCAGTGATAGCAATGCGACTTTGTAGAATCAACTTCACAAACAAATAGTTATCAGAGAAATAGAGAATACTATGTTAGTGTGATTTTGTACTTAAATTTATCTCACGAGTGAAGAAAGGTTTACATAGCGAGGCTTGCCGAGCCTTTTAAGCATTTCTGAGACGAGTGGGATACATTTAAGTACACAATCACACTAACATAGTATTCTATTTATCCTACAATGTTTTTTTGTATATTTAATTTATTCCTGATGCAATCAAAATAGTAGTTTTTAATTGCAAAGATAAAAGCAAAAAATATAACAGATCAAATTAACTGAATCTAACATTGCGTGGTAATATAAATTTCGATCTTTCCCGTTTACGGAACTCGAAATAGTCCTTAAGATTTCCACGCAAAAGAAAAGTAACGAGAGAAATATCGCTATACGCCTCGATTCAAATTTAATCAGCGTTCCAAATGTTACACACTCAAGTAGAACACAGACGGTTTCGTTCAAACTACAATTCTTGATTCACCACTGTAAAATACCAAAAACAAAAATGGCTGCCATTTTGAACTTTACAAAGTGTGTAGTCACCTACACCTGAACGTGAAGCATGATCTAGCATTTATCACCGCCGATATTTTTTTTTTTTGTTTTTTTTTTTGTTCAATATAATACATACAATGTATACATGTATATTATCATGCAGCATAGTGATTTTACAAAGCAATAAAGTTCAGACATGTTATACAAGATATGCCAATATATATTTTTTTAAAGAAAAAAGAAAGAACAACAGAAGAATAGTTATGAAAAATAATGAGTTGTATAAAGTCGGAAGAAAGCATACTGGACTTGTGTGTTTTGTTGTATATTCACAATGATCTTATAAGATTGAAAAAAATATATATATATATACACAAATATTTAAGAAAGATAAACTAACGATAGAGTGAAATGTATATAAGTGGACAAACATTATGAGAATTTAATCCGATTCCATTTTTGTTCAAAAATGTGTACTGTGTCATTACTGAGGGCTATTTCTTTCTCGATCTGGATTTTTAGTTTAAGACTATGGACAAAACAATTAAAATTTGGTACTTGATTTTTGCACTTCATGTTAAAGATAAAATATTTCATCAATATAAGAATAAAATTCACAATATTATTACAGTCTATTGATTTCAATGAGTAAAATCCGAAACTTACATTTAAGAAAGATAGTTTAACGTTTAGTTGCTGTTGTTCAAGAAAATATACTAATTGATTCCAAATAGGCTGGATGTGTTTGCACTCCCAAAAAAGATGTTCTATAGTTTCGATGTTTTCACCGCAGAAGTCACACAGATTTTAGTTAGATAATTTGCATTTAAATAGATATTTATTTGTAGCTATAATTCTATGGATGTATTTATACTGAACATTTCTCAGTGTGCTTTCAATAGTTGCTTTATATGGCATGGTAAATATGTGTTTCCAATTAAGTTCATGTTCTCCGAAAAGGACTTGCCATTTATTTAGGGTTTTGGAGTTTTCTGTAGGGTTTTTAATTTTTAGTGTGTACAATATTTTATTCGTTTAGTTTGTTCTTCTAAGTATGTTTTCTACGAATGTTGTTTGAGTACATGGTGTATTATTTGTATTGATTTCAGATTTAATATGTATGGGTATGCTTTTGATTAGTGTGTAGTACTTCAGAAAGTTATTTGAAGGTATTCCGTATATGTAGCATATATCATTAAAAGAGTAGAAATCCTTGATTCTGTAGTCATATAATTGGTCGATTATTTAATGCTTCGTTCAAACCAATCTTTATAGAAAAACGTCTTATTGTTTGAAGTTATGTCGTTATTGTTCCATAAAATAGTTTTACAGCTGGTTTGGGTTTCTAGGTTATGAGTCACATCACTCCATGCTGATAGAACATCAGACAGAAATATGTTTTCGTTTGCAATTTCATGTAAGATAGTATTGCTGATGTTACATTCAAAGAGTAAGGAGTCACCATATTTTTTAGGATTTTCTGGTAGAATAATTTCCATTTGCTCGTATTGGTATTATCTAGGTATCTTTTAACCCAGCTGCATTTGATTGCATTCAAGAATGAGTCAATGTTCGTAAATTGGATACCTCCATTTTCTACAGATTGAATTAACTGAGTTCGTTTTATTTTATCAGGCTTACCGTCCCATATGAAATTAAATATTGCTGATTTTATATCGTTAATAACATTATTTGGTGGATTTGGGAGAACTGTTAATACATAAATTAGTTTAGGAAGTGCAAATGTTTTCAATACTGTGTTTTTTTTCCGATTAGTTTTAGTCTATATTCATTAACAACTCTTCCTTTTACACACTTTTTACTTACTGACATAAAAAAGAAAACATCTAATGGATCTTTTTCTACTCACCGAAGTTGTGTATAACCATGTTTATTTTCGTCAAGTTTAATTTGCTTCCATGACGAGTTAAAATTTTAGACACTTTTTTATCGCCATCCATTTTTTCCATTTTAAAGCACTTGATGTAAGACATTCTTTTATCGAATGACAAAGAAACGACTTATTCATAAAAAAATTACCCTTTTAATTTAACATCGATTTCCTTCGAAAAGTTAAAGAAGGTAATTCACTGACACTGTAACTTTTCTTAAATTTAATCCATCAATTGTTCCCATCACATCGCGTTATTCGAGTATATTCGATATTTTAACGAAATCGATAACGAAGTCTCACCAGTTTCATTCCAGTTTTATATCCCAACACTGTTATTCACATTCATAATATTATAATAAATTAATCCATCGTTAACACACACACGCGTACGACTGCGTACCGAATGACCTGAATGATGCAATCAAGTGATTTCTTCATCTGTGTAGTAAAATATGGTCTTTAGAATGTAAACAGTTACGCAATCCGGTGAGCACATTAGCGTCGCGTTAAGATTGTCTGTCTACCACGCGGGAGACCCTAGTTCAATCCCCCGTTGGATCCAATTTTTTTCTTTTTCTATATTCAGCATCATTTTGTATTGATAAACATCTTTTTTATTTTAAATGTAATTATAGAAATCAATATTATTAATATATTGTATTTTTATACAGACATAACAGACACAAAAGGACATATATCGCGATACTGAATACAATGTTTTTTTTTTCGATGTCATATCGACATGGGAATGACTCGTTAAAATGTTTGAGGTTGACGTCGTTTGCCTGTAAACCCAAGCCGTAACTGAATGAGGTCTGCATTGTTACCCTGTTTTTCTTGCAAATGATTATATATTAAGATAAATTATAATAGGTATATGCGTTTCTATTTGCTATATTCCCATTGCTGAACAGAATATGTTACACAGATGTTAAATTTCATAAGAATATAAACACATACTGCGTACGTTTTGTTCATTTGAAACGTATGTTAATACAGTCTAAATATATGTAAGCAAATTGTATGGTAATTTATTCAATGGTAATTTATGAGGGTATATGCTTTACATTTGACTACATATTGCTTCTGGTTCATATCCAGTATAATATTTTTTATTAATCACACGTTGTTTAGTGAAGTTTTAAATACATTTGCATAGCTTTTTAGCTTAATATGTAGCATGTGTATAGCCATACCTGAACTAATTTTGGTTACATACATGTGCTCATATTTTTGATTTAATATTATTTGGTTTGCGTGTTCAACTTAATTTGATGTTTTAGTGTTTTACATTCAGAATTTGTTACTGCGATTAAATACCGTTTAAGTGCTGACGGTACAATACTATTTAATAAAACAAGATACAAGAGATTCTATATCCTAAATTTATGTCAGAAAATGCTTTTTGTCTTTCTGCATTTAAATACACAAATGACCCGCGTCATGCAGCAAACATCGGCCGTATGCATTATGCGTCCAGCGTAGCTCTTGACCAGCCTGTGTTATCGAGTAGTCTTTTCAGGAGCTACCCTGTCCGATATAAAGTCACGCAATAATTCAATGTCTCATTATCGGTCAGGGTGGATCCTGACCAAATTGCGAAAGACGAAAAACAGTAGCGCCAATTGTTGTATAGCTCAGTTGCCACGAGGAAAATTAAAATACGAACAGACAAAAAGTAACACAACATGCAAAATTTGGTCCATATGTGGAACAGCCAAAAATCGTCGAATACTGTTTCCTTACCAACAATGTCATCGAAACCTCGGCAACCACAGTGTTATCGTGGCCTTCTAGTTTAAATGAAATTTACATGCACAAAAGTGAGTGTGCATAAAGAAATAACGTCGATATCTTACAATCACTTATAAAATATATTGTGTATCTTTAAAATGTATGTAAAAGTCACATGTTAAACCATTTTGTAATCATAAAAAATTAAATAAAGGGAAGCAACCATCTTGTACTAGCGCTTATTTGAACGCTCGGTTACCTGTCATGAGTCAAACGAAACTATTAAAAACTGTTTTTATCTTGTGTATGTTATTAATGGTGCGAATTTCATAAGTCGGCAAAAGAAATTTGTCATAAATCACTAGACGGTTGGTGTCAAGAACTGTGGCTGTGCACACCTTCATTTTTTTCGTCGTGTGGACCTATACATAAATGCAATCTCATAATATTTAATGTTTTACACTTCATATGTATTAGCGTACATGACTGACAATTATAAGTTTAAACTTCATATCCCCCCAACCACTGACTGGAAAATTACAACGTCAAGTTGTAAACATACCATATGCGGTTAAACTAGTATCACCTGTTCAACTAGTTTCATCATAGTTTTCAAAATATATAACCTTGATTACCCTCCTACTTCGTTCTGCGTAACCGATTTTAGGTGTGAAACCCGTTTTTATGTATTATTGCTATTATCGGGTAAAGTTAATTGCGCTGTTCGTGGTATTAAATTATTATCAGCATGATATATCTGATGTTTGGGTGGTACGAAACCATTATACAAAAAGAAGTAAATCCTAAATAACAAGAAGTCCTGATTCCAATAAGTTACGAACATATGATATTCGTTTGACATAACCGACCCACTTCGAGGACGGATCGGGTAGAGTTAATTGCGTTGTTCGTGGAATGTAATTATTATTAGCTGGATGTCTCCGATATTGGGGTCTTACCAAACCATTATATAAAAATAAGTTTATCCTCAATACCAAAAAGTTAAGGTACGAACACATGCTTATGTTTGACATAACCATCCCACTTTGACGAATGAGTTACCCTCGTCATTCCTACTAAGTGTTCATTAACAATAACTACTTCGGAGACGTCCAAATAATGGAACAGAGTGGTATATCACATTTGTTTACTATCCAACAATTCACACTTAAATGACTGTCATAAATGTAAAAATATATCGAATTGTTTGACAAAAAAGTCTCTTTTTCAAATATTAAAAATTTCGCAAAGGCAACTATATGTTTTGAGTATAAGACCAAATGGTACAAGTCTAAGGTCAAACTACCAATACATGAAAATACAACCTTGTTTTATTTTGTATTTGAATTGTCGCCCTTCAATATTTTACGGTAGGAAAATTAACGGGCCAACAATTTACCCGTTTAACAAACATTGAAAAAAAGTGAAACAAACATTTATCTGATAAAATTATTTAGCACGACTTTTGCAAAGAAAAGGCAAGCTATCCTACTCGATTCGGCGTAGGCCGTCGAGCATACTGAGGTGGAGTGGTTCATACAATAACCATATCCCTCGGATGAAATGTAAACATAAGACAACTCAGCTCTGAAATTGCGCAATATGTACCTTAACCACTGTTTTTGACTGGCGCATCTTTGTGGCGATTGTACTGTTTTTTAAGTGATATGCTTTCAAATGTTTTAATTCATAATATTCATTATGATTGACGATTGTGTTGACACGTTTTTTCGAGCGGCCTTTTATATACGTGTCACACGCGGGTCGATGACTGCATGCGTGCTTCCGTCCGTCCGTCTGAGCTTATCTAGGCTTAAACTATCCTTTATCATGAACATTTGAAAATAACCTACGACAAATATTCAGCAGGTAAAAATGGTGCGTCGCGCGTTAGACTGTTAGTCATTATCTGAAAAGCCAAGGTCACACTTAGAGGTCACATGTCAGATCTTGGAATGATACAGAATGACCAGACAGTAACTACTTCATTCATCATTCCAAATTTTACAATACTTTGAAAAGTGCAAAATTATATGGCCTTGTTTAAATGTAATAAAGGTTTTACTTAAACTTTCGAGCATTCACTATGAACCTGACAGAAACCATCGGAAAAGTGTTAAAGGAATATATACCCACGTATACATATGTGATTTGTCGTCCTATACAACATCAGACCGTTTTACTTTCGCGCTTAAATACGCATCATTAAACAGGTATTACTCATTTCAAACGAAAATGTTTAAGCGACTTTCCGCGAAATTTGTTTTCTATGAAACAACTTTTTCAAATAATATTCGCTTTTTCATTGCTTAAAATACTTTTCTTGAAAGTGTAGGGATAGGACAAATTTAATTGGACTTTTCCATGAATGCAACTCAGCCGTTCGATTGAATGCGGCTTTCAAATAATAAATTTAGCGCATATCTCAAATGTTATGCTTTCCATGAAAAAGCTTGTTTAATGAAAGCTTAAAGTAACAGAGTCAATTTGAGAGCCGTCTATAAAATATGGTGTATAGGTTTGGACGTTTGTAATATATAAAACATTCAACGATCAACTAATCTGACAAAAATCGTTAACGACCATTTATCAGTTAATTTGCACCGTGAACTTCAAGTGTAATGTCCTTTTCTTTCTAAACAATAGAAATAATAAAACTTCCGAAACATTATCTGGTGAGAAATTCTTGTGACTCTCCGCTAGAGTTTATTGAAAGAAAGACACCGATTGCCTATACAATACATGCCCATAAAGGCATAGATAAAAATATGTCAACGCATTTTGCTGTACAGCTTGGCGATATTGTGGATAAAACGTTAGAACATAATAAGACATTGCTGATAGATAATAATCTCCTTTCGATTTGTTTTATTCACTTGAGTGTGTGTAGATTTTTATTTTTAGAAGTAATTAAAAGATTAAGAAGGAAAATAAAACTTCAGCGAGTGCCTTTAAAAACACCGTTCTGCACCATTAATTCTAGATAAAAATCGCGAAAGGACTCCTATATAAACGCATTAGTCGTATACAAGTGTTTCGAATGAAAGAAGTACGAGATTTAGTTACAAGTGATATTTTGTTAAAGTTGCATGATAATAGTGTTCATTGTCTTGAATTGTAATTTATAATTCGTTAATTGCAGGACGAGAAAGATATAAATAATGGATGGGCGTCCGGAGTGTATAGGGTGTCCGGAAATTGCAAATCCAAACGATCCAATCATAGTTGCGCAAGCGAAATATGCAGCTCTAATTGTGTCGTGGATGAAATAAAAACAGCAACAAAGCAGGTAATTATGTTTTATTACAGGCGCGTAAAAACTTGGTGAAATTGGTATGGACAGGCACTGTGAATTGTATTTGTAATTTGTGTTCGTCTGCTCTAATTACTACGTATGAAAATATTAAACAAATTATGATAATTATAGAAGCGACATTGGTAGAACCATATATACAGACTTATATTTTCTTATTATATTGTCCGTCGTGAAGTCTGAAACTGTATTTGTAAAAACGGGTTTAACATTTTTTGTGTATAACAATAATGCGTGTAATGGGCGATTATTATTGTTTGCTTTCAAAAAGTCTATATGGAATTGCAGCTTGTCAATGGTTGGAACTACATCAAGAATATCATAGTTTCCAGGGGAAAAGATGCTAAGGTACGTTAAAAGACCAGTTTCATATTTCCGTTTTTAGCGAGTATCATTATACAATAATTATTCGATGAATTTAATCGAGGCCGACAATGTGATCATAGTAGTTACTACTGGCTAAATATTTTATATGTATTGCCTTTATAAACAAACATGCCGTTGTCACATAGATACACCAGTAATTAAAATAAAACTCAAGTGAAGTTTTGACAAAGACTCAATTAGTTGTTTGAACCTCTGACCCTTAAGTGTGACCTTTACCTTTAACCAAAGAAGTTGGTAATAGTGTGCTTTTAACTACTGCACATTTATTTCAAAATCTTTAATTTGCTTAAGACTACGTTTTGATCTTTGACATTGATTTGTGACGTTGACCTAAACCCAAGTGATCCGGTGACACTCTGTCTCATCATGCGGATTACTTAAAAAAGCCAAATTATAAAGACTTCTAATCAGTAATTTATAAATAATTGAAACAGACAAGTTATTTATTATTAATCGAATGTTATCAGTAGCAGTACTTTATAGTTCCTATTTTAAACCTATTTGGATGTGTTCCGCCTGTTTTGATTAAGTACATCACCCAACACTCAACTTCTAATTTTGGCCATTACAGCGTTTCTTAATAAACATGTATGTTTGTTTGACAATTCCTGACATACTATACAATATAAAACAGATAACGAGTTGCATAATATTTCGGCCACTACTTGCCTTTTAACTTATTTGTGTCCCGCTACGACAAAACACAATGCCGATGCAACCGGATTAAACTCCAAATGATTTCGATAGTTTGATTATTTCTGTATTTCAATATCCATCCATGCTAGACAAATGTCTTCTTCGAATAAATAGTTCCTGCTGCCAGCCCTGCCATCAGCCCGCTCGATTGCTCGCCAAATTCGAAAAATGATTAATAATTTTATTACTTGATGAAACAAAAATAACATGTATAGTAAAACATTGTGATATGCGATTCGTTACTGTGATTTGATCTGTAAATTGTCGCTAAAATCAGCAATTATTCGAGACTTGTGTTCTTTTAGTGATACTGACAGCCAACGTATTGTCCGATCTTGTCTATTAAAATATTAGATGATTATTATGTATTAAAAAAAAGAGATAACTTTGTAACTACAATTTGTAAACTGTCTTTTTGGAATTCATAACCTTATTCAGATACAAGCAATTTTAGAATTTATTCCTTTTTTCTCTGTAACGCATTTCCATAAATACCTACAATTGTTTATCAGACAATAAAATAATAATTTTAATATATGTGTTTTCTTTGTCTAGGGGCAACAGAAATGGGATTGTCAAGTGGACACGTATGAGGGTCCATTCGGTGCTAAGATAGAGCAGAAGAAATAGACGTCGGCTAAATGTAAACTTGTTCAGTAACTGAATGTCATCTGAATTGTTACCATGCAGTTCTTGCAAATGGCGTCATTTCGTGTATATGCGTTTCCATGTACTTTTTTTTCTGTTCACTGAAAAAGAACATATGACACCGATATCTAATTTCATAACAAAACAAACAAAACTGTTTACACATGTGTTAATTTAATAAGCATATTAAACAATATGTTATACTCCCTTAACAAATATGAGTTCTTTATTGGAAATGAATGGTGGACATTGTATTTGTTAAGGTATGCCGACAAAATGTTTGCTATTTCAGAATAAAAGTATGAAAAGGCATTACTGGTTTCAACACGAGAATTCATGTTATGTTCATGGGTGTATTAAGAAAATAGTTAAAGCTACTATGCCGCACATGTATTGCCATATAAGAAATAATGTTTGGTTTGTTAAAATGATCACTGTAGTGTTGGTTTATTTACCTGTATGTGTGTTATTCTTCTTGTATTTACTTTATTCTTCGTTAGTGTTGTAAAGTTATAATTTTTTACTGTTTCGACTAAGATCGTTTCATTTTCCGCATACAATGTATAGAATTATATTACCGAAATCTGCAACTTACTTTTAAGTGTACTTCATTTAAATATGAAACTGTAAAACTACCTTGACTCTATCTTGTGATGTGAGTGAGTTGGAATAAATGATCAGCATATATAGTTGAAGTTTTAATTTAACCGTTCATATACTCGCTATTCATAATGCCAATTAAATCACAGCACTCTATCGGTTAATTTTCACAAAAATGAGTCCGTAAATATCCACTAGACGTTCAATGTATCAAACGTATGCAATGTATTTGTAATAATTCTCATACACATGTTGCCATACACTATGACAAGTACCCAACCCATTCATCCAATCATAGCTCGGTTATTCATGGAATAGTTTAAGTGCCATGCATATATCTGTCGGCAAAATAGTGTGGTTACCATTTGCGAGCAACATGTTCATATTTCTTTATCTACCACAGTTAATCAATTGAATCTTTATGCATTACTTCGGGGTCACCAGATATGGTACTTTTCCAATGCACAAAACGTAGACAAAAATATAACAGAAGAATCCTAGTTTTGGACAAGTACTTAGAAGCTCCATATAACAATTTGCGACCACATAACTCTGTATCTGCTGCAAAAACATATTTTATGGGTAATATTTCGAGTTCAATGACCAAAGATCAAAACATTGATGTGATATTTAGAAGCATATTGTCCCAAATTATAATTAGAAAATGGAGGCTCTTGTTTACATATATGAAAGATACTACCGACTGATACTACAAAGTTGTATTTCGAGTCACAAAATTAAGAATATGGCCTTACTGGGTTCTACATGGCGAGTTTCTACCTTATTAGACAATTAATGCGATCTTATGTCATATTCGGTCATCGCTGCTACAAAGAAGCTTGCGCATCCGCGCATTCTGTTCAGGAGCTGCCCTTTCCGATAACGAGACCACGAAACCATGCGTGACTTTATAGCGGACAGTGTAGATCCGGACTAGATTGAGTGACTGTGTAGTCCCTGGTCTGGAACTACTATGGCCGAATATGGCTTTATACCCATTTTCAAATGACGCGGGTCATATAGTGATTTTAATTGTATCAGACTTTTGTCAACCACAATGATATAACTGAGGTTAAACAATGTACTAGAGAAATACGTAAACACACTGACACAAATCTGAGAACTTCTCTGAACATAACTCCGTTTTTATTGAAGTATTATAATGAATTTAATACTGACAGAGTGGACTTCAACTTCATAATATTTTTACAAAATGACAATAATGACAATGAGAAATACACGCATAATATGATAGTTTCGGCTTGTGTCAATTTTGGCATAAATAGGTCGCTTATACAGTGAGGTAAAATCCCGAGACAGGTTCACAAGTTTTCAATATCGCTATCTTACCAAAGTAATTAAAATTACGCCACGTATATACGGACAGAGGCACAAACATGAAATGCAGATTGTACCTGGCTTGACACATAGTTTGAATAGGCAGTTTACACACTTTGTTGAAACGTGCAGGCACACATATCACATATCTGCTTGACACATGTCTTACTGGTGAACCAAAGCACCAGCACCTTCATGCAGGCACATATATCACACATATGCTTGACACATGTCTGGCTGGTGAACCAAAGTACCAGCACCCGCATGCAGGTACACATCAAACATCTGCTTGACACATGTCTGCATATTGAAACACAGTACCAGCACCTGCATGCAGGCACATAAATCATACATCTGCTTGACACATGTCTGGCTGGTGAACCAAAGTAATATCACCAGAGTGCAAGCACACATACCACACATCTGCTTGACACATGTCTGCATATTGAACCACAGTACCAGCACCTGCATGCAGGCACATATATCACACATCTGCTTGACATATGTCTGGCTGGTGAACCAAAATAATATCAACATCATGCAAGCACACATATCACACATCTGCATTACACATGTCTGCATATTGAACCACAGTACCAGCACCTGCATGCAGGCACATATATCATACATCTGCTTGACACATCTCTGGGTAGTGAACCAACGTAACATCACTTGCATGCAGTAGTCTATCAGTCAGATGGGTTGGGGTGTACCACTCAGGGGGGCAAAACAACACCTATCTTACTTGATTGTATACTCAATATAAAGAAACAAAATGTGTGATAACAATCTCAGTTGGGCAGCTATCAGTTATTATTGAGCTGTTTCTATGGCAACCGTCAGGCTTTGACTAAATAGCTACTTTAGCTAGTATAATTTTCAAATATTTCTTCAAAATTGTTTCTAAAACAAAAGTTTGGTGTTGAAATGCGGATTATGATTATTACCTAGTATGATCTGCAGTTAAATATGCAAATTAATACACTTGCATATCTATGAATATTAATGAGATTGCAAGAAAAGTTCATAAAAACTAGCGAACCTCCAAAATAGTAGGGTCAATATACACTTTGACCCCCAAAACATTGCTACAAAAGGTATTTTAACTGATCCTGGTAGTGTGGAAGGTCCTTAAAACATATAAAAAGTTTACCACAATCGGACCTCCGGAAAGTTTTTTTTTCAAGATGGCCGCCAAGATGGCCGCCAAGACCTATTAATGATCATAACTATGTTACAATCCAATCAAATTTAATGAATTTGGTGTCTGTACCCAGGTTTCAAGGGGCAAAAAACACATAATGACCATCAAAAATTGTTTACGTTAAATATAGTACACACAAATCCAACACGGCGTCGAAAATGGCCGCCAAGATGGCCGCCAAAACCTATTTATGATCATAACTATGTAACTATCAACTTAAATTTGATGAATTTGGTGTATATACCTAGGTTTCAGGGGGCAAAGAACACATTTATATCATCAAACAAAGTGTAAGTTAATTATGTTACACAGAAATCCAACATGGCGTCCAAAATGGCCGCCAAGATGGCCGCCAAAATGGCCGCCAAAATGGCCGCCAAGATGGCCGCCAAGATGGCCGCCAAGATGGCCGCCAAAATAGCCTCCAAGATGGCCGCCAAGATGGCAGCCAAGATGGCCGCAAAGATGGCCACAAAGATGGTCCCCAAAACCTATTAATGATCATAACTATGTTACTATCAACTAAAATTTGACGATTTTTGTGTCTATACATAGGTTTCAGGTGGCAAAGAACACATTAAGATCATTAGACATTGTTTAAGTTTATTAAATTGCACACAAATCCAACACAGCGTCCGAAATGGTCGCCAAAATGGCCGACAAAACATATTTATGATCATAAAATATAATTATGTAACTATCAACTCAAATTTGATGAATTTAGTGTATATACCCAGGTTTCAGAGAGCAAACAACACATTAATATCACATTTACATCATCAGACAAAATGTAATCTAATTATGTTACACAGAAATCCAACACGGCGTCCAAAATGGCCATCAACACAACACGAAGGACCACAAATCCATAACTTGTTACTCAAACGTTATGGTTGTTATGTAAAATGCCATAGTTTAGGAGACAATGAACACTTTGATCGAATTGAGGTTATCACTAAGGAGTTGAATAATCCTAAAATCCAATTTACGACATTTGGAAGAGAGAATGAACCAGCACATGGCTTCATGATAGGATCAGGTTTTACTAACTTTTGTAGACTTCATTTTTTACCGTTGCTGAAAATCATTGAAGATTAATTACAGCCTGAATAAGCACGAGTTCTTTAAAAAGGTTAATAGTATACACTTAGCGTTCCTTTGACTATTTATTTATATAAAAGCGGAAGTAGATGGTCTTATTGTCCCTTTCGGAGTAATGCAGGATCAATATGAGCAAATACGTTTCCTCGTTCACCAACGTTGCGGTGCTACGACGGGATCGTTATACTGTTGCTTAAAAATTTGAACGTCTGCATCCCCTAAAAGACAGAACAACAAAGCATCCCTTTTTAGTCAGGTTTGTGCTGATCAGAGCAATCATGCCGGCCTTGTTTCTGTTACGAGACAAAAAGTATTCCTTTTTCCATAAGCATTCTGTTTCTTTGTCGAAACTCACATTTTGATTAACGTTTCCGATGCGTTTTGTCTTTGTTATAATCACCGTCTTCGTAGCCATCGAACCCCACTGTCGCTTGTCCGAAATGCCTTTCTCTGAATCTACATAAGACTCGGCTATTGCGTTATATGAGTCGCCCTTCTCCATGGTTAACGATGCAGCAAAGTGCCACTATCATGCATCTATTTCATGAATACAGTTCATCACAGCCTCACATGATGTGTCTACAGCATACTCTCAAATTGCCTGAGCGATCTGAGGCTTATCTGCTGTACTAAGTATGTTCTTGGCTTCAAAGAAGGCAGCAGGATGGGAGCTCAGTTCATAAGACAAAACGAGTGCAAGGGAAGGATCTCCAGATTTTGACACCACCAGAAAACGCTGGAACAGAAGAGCAGGATCAAAAGCACGGTTAGAAGCGATCTTAACAGCAAAGGTATTCCCTAGAGATTTGGTTCTGTATTTTCTCGTGAATTTATAAGCAAAGACCGACTTCCCTATGATATATTTTATGATTGTTTTCCCAACCGCCTAAATTGCATGAACATTCACATCTGACCCAGCCACATGGTCCCATTGACCATGTTTCTCAGAGTAGGGTGAGCAGGTTTTAATCTGTGTCTGCATTTTCTCTAGATCAGAAGAATCCCCTTTGATGCACGCCTCAGTTGAGTCTTTGTGTTGCGGACTTGTAGTATAGGTCATGTCTGTGAAATCCTGCATCGCACTGTTGTGCTCGGATGTTGCAGATAGGATCCAATGGGTTTGCATTTCCTCGGTCATTCTACTGCCGCGAGTTAGACCACATGTGCTCTATAAAAACATCATCAATGTTTGCTCAATAACAAGATCAAGTCCTAGCCCATACCCGCATTGATGGCTCCTACAAACAACGTGAAAACCAATACCGAAATCTCGATAAATGTCCGGGTGCGTTTCCTCTAGGTTGCTCATTTGCTGCAGATATATGTAGTAATACGCTGATTGCAGGTAATGTACCAAGCTGCAGCAAAGATGGATAGCAAATCGGGCACCGCCTTATGCATAAACCAACACCCAGTACGATATGCTTTAATCAACACCATTTAATTGTTAATCATAAGCTGATAATTCAGCCATACAATGCTTGTCTTTGAGGTCTGGGCAATTTCATGTTTCTTCTTCTCTGTAGCCCTCTCGAGTTTGATCAAAATCGAATAACATATCATCTGCTAGCGTCGTTTTGCCCCTCAGAAGGGAGGAGTACAAATCCTTGGCATGATCCAGCAGTATCTGAATGTCTGGATCTTCCTTGGTCATTTCGGCTGAAAGCTGGCTGTGTATGCACATTTCAAGAAGAAGATGGTCCCGTGAAGCCCTCTGGACAGCTATTCGTGTCACAATGTGCAAAATTGCATTTCTCAATAGACAGCCTCAAGTATGTTTTTGAGAGTGGTTTCTTCCACGAGGGATCCTTTGCCCCCACCCCCCGCAAGTTCATACGTTTATGAAACATCCCAAATTCTGAACAACATTTTCAACTACTTTGTGGCGCATCAATGATGATTTTGGCAGCCTTCCAATACAACGGTTGGTCAAATGTTACAATGGTGTGAAGGTTTTGGCAAGGTTGCAAAGTAAGACTTATGTTGACAGAATGCACGCTTTGTCCCCATTGTACATATTAATCATATGCAACAATATGACTGACAACAGCCCAGGGTACTGGCTTTGCTGATGCAAGATCATACCCTGCCAATTCAATGGCAATGTTGCCTGAAGCTGAAAAATATCGATCCACTTGTCAAAATCTAGAAATTGCAGCAGGTCCAAACTATGGTGTTTCACATAACAAGCATCACGTCAAAAGTAATGGACTTGCGGTCCTTCGTTTTGTGTCATTGGACGCCATGTGAGATTTTGTGTAACATAATTAACTTTAACTATGTCTGATATCGTCATGTGTTCTTTACCCCTCGAAACCTCGGTATAGACAACAAAATCATCTTTTCTGAGTGCATAGTTACATAGTTATGATCATTAAAAGGTTTGATGGTCATCTTGGCGGCCATTTTGGACGCCATGTTGGATTTGTGTGTAATATAATAAACTTAAACAATGTCTGATAATCTTAATGTGTTCGTTGCCCGTTGAAACCTATGTATATCCACCAAAATAATCTAATTTGAGTGGATATTTACATAGCAATGATCATTAAAAAGTTTTGGCGGCCATCTTGGCGGCCATTTTAGACGCCATGTGGGATTTGTGTGTACTATTGTTAACTTAAACAATGTCTGATGATCTGTATGTGTTCTTTGCCCCTTGAAACGTAGGTAAAGACTCAAAATCCGTCAAATTTGATTGGATAGTTACATAGTTTTGATCATTTATAGGTTTTGGTGGATATCTTGGCGGCCATTTTGGACGCCATTTTGGATTTGGGGGTAATATAATAAACTTATACAATTCATCATGATATAAATGTGTTCTTTGCCCCTTGAAACCCACATATAGCTACCAAAATAATCAAATTTGAGTGGATATTTACATATTTATGATCATTTATAGGTTTTGGCGGCCATCTTGGCAGGCCATTTTCTACGCCATGTTGGATGTGTGTGTACTATTGTACACTGAAACAATGTCTGGTGATCTTTATGAGTTCTTTGCCCCTTGAAACCTAGGAATAGACACCAAATTCATCAAATTTGATTGTATAGTTACATAGTTATGATCATTAATATGTATTGGCGGCCATCTTGGCGGCCATCTTGAAAAAAAAATCCGGAGGTCCGATTGTGTTAAACTTAAAATATGTTTTACCAGGTTCAGTAAAAATACCTTTTGTAGCAATTCATATATTGACCCTACAAGAATACTACATGCAATTTGCGGTTCAATTTCTCCCAGACAATTTATGAAAATTAAACTGATTGATGCCCCGTCTTTTAAGAAGAAAAAAATACCAAAAGCTGCCCGTACCAGATTGTTATCAACCATTTTTATATGCTACTGGCATGCATCTTCCAATATATACTAGAGTTGCGACACCTTAAGGGTTTCGCGGGATGGAATGAGTGGAGAGATCAAATCAAATTGAACAAAAAATTGGTACGAAAAAATATGTGGGTATGAAATAAAACAAATTTGGGCATGGAAACAAATTTGAGTCAAAAAAAAAGGGTACAAACAAAATAAGTGTACGAAAAACTATTTAGGTACGAAAAAATGGGTACCAATTAAAAAATTAGGTACGAAAAAATTCGGAAACGAAAAAAAATTGACTACGATCAAATGAGTACGAACAAAATTTGGGTACGAACAACTTTGTGTACGAAAAAAATGGGTATGAAAAAATTAGGGTATGAAAAAAAAACAATTTGAATACGAAAACAAATTAGAATACGAAAAATATAGGGAACGAAAAAAATTAGGGTACGAAAAAAATATTTGGGTACGAAAAAAATGGGTACAAATAAAAGTTTGGGTACGAAACAAATTTGGGTACGAAAAAAATGGGTACGAAACAAAATTTGGGTACGAAACAATTTGGGTACAAAAAACATTTGGGTACGAAAAAGATGGGTACGAAAAAAAATTTGGGTACGAACAAATTTGGGTACGAAAAACATTTGGGTACGAAAAAAATGGGTACGAAAAAAAAATTTGGGTACAACAAAAATTGGGAACGGAAAACATTTGGTACAAAAAAATGGGTACGAAACAAATTTGAGTACGAAAAAAATGGGTACAAATTTTTTTTGGGTACGAACAAATTTGGGTACGAAAAACATTTGGGTATGAAAAAAATGGGTACAAAAAAAATGGGTACAAAAAAAATGGGTACAAAAAAATTGGGTAAAAAAAAAATTGGGTACGAAAAAAATTGGGTACGAAAAACATTTGGGTTCGATAAAAAGGGGACGAAAAAAAGAATTGGGTACGGACAAGTTAGGGTAAAAAAAAACATTTGGGTACGAACAAAATGGGTACGAACAAAAAATTTGGGTACAACAAAATTTGAGGACACAAAAAATGGGTACAACAAAAATAGGTACGAAAAAAATATGGGTACGAAATATTATTGGTACGAATTTGTTTATATTTAAAATCAATTTTGAATTGTCTAGCGGGTGAATCGTCTTGTGGGGGTGAATTGTCTTAGGGTTGCTATTAACACTACATGTACTTCCGGCTTATCCACGTGTTTATAGCGATTGCGCAATAAAAAACACTACTTTTTCGTCATTTTATCAAAAACTGGATTTTTCCCAGATATGACGAAAACGCCATATACATGAGAAATTTCAGCACAAGTGTCGGGCCAGTTTCAACACTCTCAAATCGCTGCTATACGCTGGAGCTTATCGAATTTTAGTCGCCATTATCATTTGTTCAATTGAACGTCCTCAAATGATGACGTCAATATAGCACTCATTCCATAAAAACCAGGAGTCAATGACCCCTGGACTGAAATTTTGAGGAGTCAAATTGAAAAATTCTCGGGTCAATTTTGAAGCGCATTAATTGTGTTTTTGTCTGTATTATTCAATTTTTTTAGATAAAAACATGCTCCAAGTGTTACACAATATCTAAAAAAGTAATACTGCGTTATTAAATAAAAATACCATGATACATAACACAGTGATTTTTTTTGCTTTAATTTGTTACAGCCTGTGCCTTTTGAATTGGGAAAATTAGCGCGATAAACCGTGAAATTGGGAAAAATAGCGCGATAAACCATGAAATTGGGAAAAATTAAGCATTATAAATAGAATTATAAGTAACAGAAGTGATATTGTTTTTAAGTGCATGTTCAGGGAGTTTTCTAGAAAAGGAGTCTGTTCAAATTGGGATTTTTTTTAATCAATAAAAGTGGCAAGTTTGGGAATGATTTATGGACAAAAAAGACTAAATTCAAGTTATATATTTTGTAAGATGTTTAAAAAATAAAGTTGAGACCTAGATTTATGAAATCATAATTATGTAATATGAGACTTCTTTCTAAAAAAAAAAAAAAAAAAAAAAAAATTTTTTTTTTTTTGGAAGTTGGGCTTTTTTGGGAAATTTTGGTCAGATTTTTGGGAAAAAACGTGTTTTTTTGCGATTGGGAAGCAGCCGAAAATCGGCTGTAAATTTGAGCAAAAAAAAAATCACTGTAACACAACATATTTTAATGAATTGGTACACAAAGATAAGGACAAAATATCAATAATTTGTGCGAACAATATCGACTTTTAAGTTTTTCAAAAACAAAACATGTTCATTTTACAACTTTTATTATTTCTATCACTATACTATGTTTATTTGTTAAAACTATAAATGCTCATTAAAATCTACTTCATCATAACACATTTAAGTAATTTAAGATATGTACCTGTAGCACCTTTTCATCACATATTTATCTTGTTATAAAACTCATATTATCATCATCCCTATGATAGCTTTTGTACAAAAACACAATCTAAATGCATGGAACATCTAGTATATCTATTACTGTTTATCCAAATTCTATACATGTCGGAAATATATACACTTAAGAATGCCTTACCAGTAGTAGTTTAACTTTAATAATCCAAAATTTCCTTGTTGTTATCTGGTTTAACAAACCTTATTTAATGTTTGTTAAATCCAGTTAATGCTATCTCCATTATTGAATCACCATTACTTTTAATTTGAATTGTTGTTGTTTGAATCGCCATTTTTAAATTGAACGCAGGTTTAATGTTAATTTACAATACGTCCGCCATTTACAATGTCAAAGGTCAGACGTAGCAATTTAATTCTACTCGGGTAATTTATATCTAATTGAGAAAATGTGTTTTCTTAATGTTTATGTGTAGTATTATGACTTGTGAGTATAAAAAAACAACGCCCGGGGTAGACCTCTATTCCCTCGATTATAGACCGAGTTTCAAATACTGAAACATTAATTTTGATTAGGAGCACAGGGGGATTTATTACCATGGAACTGGAGATATTAACTGACTGACACACGGGTTAAATTTTCTATGCGTCAAAATGACGCACGGCAGAAAAAAGGGTTGCGTCAAAAATGAGTCATTTTTAATTTGCTCGCGTCAAAACGCAGGATTCTGCTTCTATTGAAATCTCTGGTCCAATATTTGTTTTGAAGTTAAATATGCATACCGATGTTGATGAAGATTAGACTAACAGTGTGACTTCTGTGGTATAAACATGCATTTTGTTTATTTAATATATTAACCAATTTTGTTAGCTCAAATGACCCAGTGTCAAACTTGGCTGAGATTTAATTTATACAAATCTTCTGAACAAACTTCATTAAGATTTGAGAATAAATTAAAGAAAGCGAAACAGTTTTTCAAATTCAGCCAAGACATCATAAGAACAAATGACCTGACCAAGTTTCTTGAAGGATGCACAGTAAATGTGATTTCTAGAGTGGTAACAAGATTTTACTATAGCCATTGGCCCATATAAGGAAAACTGCTACGCCCTCAACGGCCATGGTTTTAAACCGACAGAACATTTTTAACTATACCCAAAATTAATAAAACCTTATCAAACATTAGTAATTTGAATGACTATACATGTATTAAACACCCAAAAAAACTCATGAATGTAAAATCAAACCCCGTTGTTGTTTACTTTTCAACCCCAGTTTGTGAGAAATAAATGGGTTTCTAAAATTTATCGCATGGAAATGGTATATACAATACTAATAATTTAACTTGTCATAAAAAATTTGAGTGCACAATTTTACTTACAGAGTATTCTGTCATATCTATTACCTGTCAATAATACCCGAAAGGGGAGTTAGACAGTATACAGTCTTGGCCAAACATGGCCGGACCGACGAACACGTCCTGTAAAATTGTGTAAGGTCAGGCCTGTCTGTCAAATTTACAGGACTCATTGTCCGGTAAAAAAAACAAAAACAAATTCATAGGTTTGTTTATGGCTCTGAAAGTTTTCTGAGGTGCAAAAATAGCAATAGCGTCTTTATACATGTGCTTTTCCATACCAACTCTCTTTCTGCTGACGGAATTTTCCGAGGGCACCTGATTGGTCTATTTATGTGAATCTTACAAATGCGGGTCAGGACGGTCCAAATCCATGACGGCCTAGTCCCTTAACAAGATAATCATAAATCTGATTATTACAATTTAAATGATGCAGATATCAATTTGTGTGGTTTTAATAGCAATAGTAATGTATAATAATGATCGTTGTAATTCAAACCGTTATTATCTTGGCTATCAATGTCCACGCGTGAAACAGGCCGGTTGTCATTTATCGAGGCCGTTGTAAGTTTAGGCTGTATTGACCAGACTCATACCTGACATGCACGCTAAGCATAGCTTAGTTAAAAAAGTATAAAGTACTTTTGTTTTGGAAATTGTTCTTAAGATATTACAAAGAAGCGATTCCTGTTTATATTAACTGTTAACATGCGTTCAGCATTTAAATTTTTTTTTTCTAAACAAGACTAGTACCATGTATGGCGTGTATTATTATCTAATGTCAGATACAAATGTGTGACCTTAAAATTAATACCTATTCAATAATTTTATCATTTTATATCATAAACACCTTGATCCCGGCAATGAAACCAAGTTATTTTACTAACTATTATATTCTGTAGCCAGTAGGTCCTATAAAAAAAGAGCTGGTCCTGTATTTTTTCCCATTTTACAGGACCTTCTGTCCAGTAAATATTTGCCTAGTTTGAATTTGACTGAGCATATATAGATAGATAGAAAAACCACACGCTGCACATATTACAGGCTTTTGTATTGCTGATATTTAATTTCTTCTTTGCATATTCAATTGATAAAAAAACTCAAATGGATGTCTATTCTTAGTTTGCTGTCTTATTGTACCCTCAAATTATAAATGTTTCTTCAATGATTGAATTTTCAGAAACCTCATTCTTTAAAAGAAATTTTCAAAGTTATTTGGTTAAAGCCACACACTTTGAAATGAAATACATGTTAATCAATACATAAAGATGCAATTTGAAGGTATGCAAAATTGTCATTAAATCTATAGCCTTACATGTGTATATTCTAATTGGCATAAGTAAAATTAAATCTATAGCCTAGTTAGAAAGTAATATATTATTGTTTAAATGGTACCGCTTTTAAACCGAAAGTAGGATTTGTAGACATATAAGTCTATTTTGACAAATGCAATTATTTTTAAGTTTTAAAGCGCAAAAAAGATTGATTTCTACCTTGTAATCACCAGATATATTCTAAATGGCAAAGATAAAAATATGTTTATTATTTATACATAAATTTACTATGCCATGCAGTTAATTTTTAGGTGTGTGGCTTTCAGTCATTTACAAAGTTGAGCAAATATAATCATTTTTCTAAAAATAAATCATCCTCTGAAGCCCCCACTGAGATTCAAACTCAGACCTCTTTCCTCCGTGAAGGAAAGTATTCTATCTTGAAATACAAGGGCATGTAAGAGGAAAGTTAGTTATTTTAAATCTATCAACAAATAGATTTGAACAATATTTATATGTTATTAAAATATGCAAACAGCCCATAAGTTTATTTTTCACATGACCTTCATAACAGAACAGACATCTCTGAATCTGCAATACATTACATTCTTAAGTGTTAACAAGGTAAATGTTGACGACTAACAACAGACGACAGACAAAAGGCTATCACAAAATCCAGAGTTTAAAAGAATTTACGATACACGAGATACGTATTTCATACTTTACAAGAGCGAAGGAGTCATAAAAAACTTAATTTATTATTAACATCACGCTTACCTCAATTTTAACTTTATCCCAATGCTTTAAACAATAAAGTTACAATGATATGAACTTCCATTTTCTGTTCTTCCTTCCCTTTCTCATAAATTATTTAAAACCACACTATTTTTTAATAATAAAAGTATTAAATGCTAACCATTCTGACCTTAAACACAATATAGGAAACCGTAGTACATCCAACTTGTCGTCATTAAAGTCCAGAGTTTACATGAAATTATGTTACACGAGATATGTATTTCATACTACACTACGCGACCCGTGATTTTTGCTGCAATTCTCGCATCACGGCATGTACATGTAACATATATGTATACATTTACATTATACATTGCAATAATAAAGCTTGTGTTGTTGTTGTATACAATGGGCGTATTAGCTAAAATACTCCCGTTCGACATGAATTTGATGAAGTAATGTCGGAAGCTTTAACGGCTCCAAATTAATATAACAGCGCAGAATGATCATGCAATAATTATTGAACAAAACATGTAAACATTATTTAATTATATTCCAGGCCCGAATACACTACCACTTTTCAAATTCCATATTGTTGCCATATACATGTAGCACTGTCTAAATTGAAAGTTGCATAGTGTTTCGTCATTGGTCTGTTATAAATACCTTGTTTCTCTATACATGGTATTTGATTTAGACAAAACTAATAATTTGGTAATTTACGAGAAATATGATATAAGCTTTTTAAATACGCTCGTCCCACATTATGCACTGTACTCTTTACACTTCTGAAAAATGGCGTAGTCATATGGTTGTGTTAATGAAATTCTCAAGCATATTTACCGACATAAATGTTTAAGATTATTTTTTTCGTAAGTGAAGTTGTAATTATGTTGGATTATTTGATAATTGTGAACATTAGAAAAGCGTTATGTATACAGTTATCGATACAATTCGGTTTATATGCATGAATTGCTGAATCATCGATGTCACCGATATCCACTGCAATCACGGCGAATCACCGCAAAACTGAGGGGAATCAGGGCGAAGATTATCTTGCTCTCGCGCGACGGCAGAGTGACGAATCACGTGAAATCGCGGTGATTTTCCACTCAAAAATCAAACTGTCCGCCTTGACTCCGCAAATTAGGCAACAATCACGGGTCACGTAGTGTATACATTGTATATACAGAAGCGAAGGAGTCATAAAAAACTAAATTTAGTATTAACGACACGCTTACATTTACATCAATTTTAACTTTAATCCTTTGCTTAAAACAATAAAGTTACAAAGATATGAACCTCCAATTTTGGTCATCCTTCTCTTTGTCAAAATTTATTAAAAACCACACTATTTTTTTTTAATTTGTGTATCAAATGCTAACCATTCTTACCTAAAACATGATTAAGGAAACCGAAATTTTGACGCAGCGAGTTATTTTATTCTTATGGAAGATTAAATTATGCATGACAAAAATACAATCGGAAATATTTTTACAATCTTTTGAGGCTTTAAAAAAGATTTTACTGTTAAATAAAATAACACGTCTGACTTGTCGTCATTAAAATCCAGAGTTTGAATGAAATTACGTTACACGAGATACGCATTTCATACCATATAAGAGCAAAGGAAACATAAAGAACTAAATTTAGTATAAGCGACACGCTTACCTAAATTTACTTTAATCCAATTCTTAAAACAAAAAAGTTGCAAGATACGGTAACTGCACGCACTTTGTAAAAAAATCTCAAATTCATTTGAACTCCACACTCATTCCATCACGCGAAACCCTTAAGGTGTCGCAATACAGAAGCGAAGGAGTCATAAAAAAACTCAATTTAGCATTAACAACATGCTTACATGTACATCAATTTTAACTTTAATCCTTTGCTTAAAACAATAAAGTTACAAAGATTTGAACCTCCAATTTTGGTCATCCTTCTCTTTCTCAAAATTTATTAAAAACCACACTATTTTTTTTAAATTTGTGCATCAAATGCTAACCATTCTTACCTAAAACATGATTAAGGAAACCGAAATCTTTACGCAGCGAGTTATTTATTCTTATGGAAGATTAAATTATGTATGACAAAAATACAATCGGAAATATTTTTACAATCTTTTGATGCTTTAAAAAATATTTTACTGTTAAATAAAATAACACGTCTGACTTGTCGTCATTAAAATCCAGAGTTTTAATGAAATTACGTTACACGAGCTACGCATTTTCATACCATATTAGAGCAAAGGAGACATAAAGAACTAAATTTAGTATAAGCAACACGCTTACCTAAATTTAAACTTTAATCCAATTCTTAAAACAATATTATAAAGTTGCAAGACACAGTAACATGCACGAACTTCCATTTTATGTGATTTTTTTGCGTTCCATTTCTCAAAATTTATTTACAACCACACTAATTCTTAATTACATTTGTATCAAATGCTTAACATAACAAAGCCGTAATCCTGTCGCTGTAAGTTATTTTATTCCTATGAAAATTTAAATTATGCATGGCAAACACAAAATCCAAAATAATATTGGACTCTTTCTATGCTTAAAAACATATTTAACTGCACGACTGACTTGTAGTCATTAAAATCCAGAGTTTAAATGAAAATACGCCACACGAGATATAGCTGTATTCCATATCAATTCATGTGTGCTGAACAAAGGGGCAAATATACACTAGGCTTACAATGCTCAAACCAAAAGGTTCCAAATTATTGCAAACAAATAAATTAAACATTCACATTTATCAGTTATAATTACAAGCTATTTGTTTTTGTACTGCTATAAATTGTGGTGTGGTGAACCTATATGAGAATCAGGTGAACCACTGCCCTAATCAGAAATCAGTCTGAATTAATGTTACTCAGCTTTACATATTCTACTAATTATTAATTAAATAAAAATATTAAATCTTGACAGAACTTTGTCAAGTTGACGATGCTTATAATTTGAGAAGTTAATGATTTATAATCATCGAGGGGGGTATTCCAGACGTTAAACATTGCATCATTACATGGAAAAACAGCTGCACAACTGTATGCGAAGGGGTAAAACAGTATTTTCTATCGAGAACTAACTTGCATAGCAACGTCCGAAATGTGCAAACTCCGACATCTATTTCGATATTTATAAATTCAAGATATAACGTTAACTGAACTGTTGTACAGAAATCAAACTATAAAACTTGTGTTTTGATAAAAATAATAAGCAAAGCAAACCAAAAAAACTTACCCTTTTAACGGCAAAACAATTAATTTATCCAATATTCAACAGGGTGCTGGACGTTTCGTGCCACTACCAGTTCGTGCCACTGATATTTGTGTAGGAGGGCATTGGACGTTTCGTCCCACTGATAATACATAGGCGGATAGGTGTGAATAATACCGTATAGGTGTGAAATCATAACAGGAAACTTTCGCACCTTTGATTGTAACATCTGTTCAATGGGAAACAACAATGTTTTTTTTTTCAAGATTGTTTGTTTAAGAGTCAATTTAAATGCTTCATATAATACATTAACAATACATTACATAAATATATTAAAACATCAGAAGTGAATGCAAACATACATTTTAAACAAAAAATGCATCATACCCAATCTGTTAGGATTATCTTGTGTTGGCAGAGATTACATAAATATATACAAACATTTGCAATAAATTGACATTAACAACATCAGAAGTGAATGCATGCATACATTTTAACAATATCTAGATTGATAACATAAATATATTCAAACATTGTTTTAATACACATATACAAAAGTGCACAAATATAGAAACACAAATACAACAGCATACTATCGTATCATACACATACACAAATCATATATACAATGTATTGCATTTCAGAAGTTCTCATCGTGGATGTCATCCTGGGTTGTGCTCGGTCCCAGCCCAATGATATGGCTGCACGTCGCTCTCAGCAATTGAGTAGTTGTCATGTCATCGTCTTCGTTCTTCTCCCAGATCTCGAAGAGCCGCCCGTGCACTTCTTTGAAAATTGTACGGTGTATCCGAGTCAGGGCATGTATTTCCATTCAAATTATGCCCTTGAACTTTAACGGTTGATTGTCGTTTCGTTCCACTATCAGTTCGTGCCACGAATATTTGTGTTGTTTATTTTTCAAGGTAAGTTTCGTAAGAAATAAATGTGTTTGAAAACTTTCTCGTATGGTAATGGTATATAAAATTCAACTCATCGGACAAATTCAATAACACAATGACACTTACCAAGTTTTCTGAACAACCGTACACAGCGCAAAATGCGGGAGCCGCGTGATGTCTATTTCCATATCCACGGGTGTGTTTATGTCAAATGCTAGTGTTTTTCAATAGATCGTATACTTATCTAAAAAACGGCGAAGTAGCGTTCACTTTAATTATGTTGATGATGTTATTTTGTAAATAATTTCTCGCGTTCTTTTCGAACGTTCATTGGCAGCCATTTTGATTGTTGGTTGTATACTTCCGAAATTATGTGTTTAAATGACTCTCAAAAATGTTTTTAGTGCAAAAATGGTAGTTTTAAGCATCGATTTCTCGGATTTATTATATATATTTTGTTAACTTATTTGCGTTTAAATTTGATTGTTTGTTGTTTACTTGCGAACTATTTTTCATGTGTACGCTAGTGGATATGTAATCAGGTTACCATATTTACATCAATGAAATTTAACTGTTGTTTGTTTTTGTTTGTTTTGTTAATATTTTCTAAACGGGTTCAGCTTCGTATGTTAAACGCAATATGAACTTATTTATTAATTTGGGAATAAAATCGCAATATGTATTAATTAATATCAAATTTGAAGTGTCTATCGCGTGAATTGTCTCCTTGGGTTGAATTGTGTTTGGGTTGCTATTAACGCTATTAACGCTTCCGGCGAGAACTCATTTTATAGCGATTGCGCAATAAAAAACACCACTTTTTCGTAATTTTATCAAAAACTGGACTTTTCCCAAATATGACGAATACGCCATCGTGTAGATCGAGTTCTGGTCCATATACATGTCAAATTTCAGCACAAGTGTTGGGCCAGTTTTCAAGACCCTCAAATCGCTGCTATACGCTGGAGCTTAACGAATGTTAGCCCCCTTTATCATTCGTTCGAATGAACGTCATCAATGATGACGTCCAATACATCACTCATTCCATATAGGTGTAGTTTTGCCCCCCTTACTGGTACACCCACCTTAATTTTGGGTTCTTGGCTGAAGGACTACAGGCAAATCTATCACACATCTGCATGACACACATGTCTGGATGGTGAACCAAAGTACCAAAACCTGCATGCTGGCACACATGTCACACATCTGCTTGACACATGTCTGACTATTGAACCAAAGTACCAGCAACTGCTTGCTGACACACATATCATACATCTGCTTAACAAAAGTCTGGATAGTGAACCAAAGTATATCACCCCTGCATGCAGGCACATATATCACACATCTGCTTGACACATGTCTGACTGGTGAACCAAAGAACCATCACCTGCCTGCAGGCGCATATATCACACATCTGCTTGACACATGTCTGGATAGTGAACCAAAGTACATCAACTGCACGCAGGCACATATATCACACTTCTGCTTGACACATGTCTGACTGGTGAACAAAAGTACCAACACACCTGCATGCAGGCACACATATCACACATCTGCTTGACACATGTCTGGCTGGTGAACCATAGTACCAGCACCCGTATGCAGGTACACATATCACACATCTGCTTGACACATGTCTGAATATTGAACCAGAGTACCAGCACCTGTATGCAGGCACATATATCATACATCTGCTTGACACATGTCTGGCTGGTGAACAAAAGTAATATCACCAGCATGCAAGCACACATACCACACATCTGCTTGACACATGTCTGCATATTGAACCACAGTACCAGCACCTGCATGCAGGCACATATATCATACATCTGCTTAACATTTCCCTGGGTAGTGAACCAACGTAACATCACTTGCATACAGGCAAATGTATCACACATCTGCATGACACATGTCTGGCTGGTGAACCAAAGTACCAGAACCTGCATGCTGGCAAACAAATCACACATCTGCTTGACAAATGTCTGGCTATTGAACCAAAGTACCAGCAACTGCTTGCTGACACACATATCACACATCTATTTGACACATGTCTGGGTAGTGAATCAAAGTACCAGCAACTGCATGCAGGCACACATATCACACATCTGCTTGACACATGTCTGGGTAGTGAACCAAAGTACCAGCAACTGCATGCTGACACACATATCACACATCTGTTTGACACATGTCTGGGTAGTGAACCAAAGTACTAGCAACTGCATGCAGGTACACATTTCACACATCTGCTCGACACATGTCTGGCGATTGAACCAAAATACCAGCAACTGCTTGCTGAAACACATATCACACATATGTTTGACACATGTCTGGGTAGTAAACCAAAGTACCAGCAACTGCATGTTGACACATATCACACATCTGCTTGACAAAAGTCTGGATAGTGAACCAAAGTATATCACCCCTGCATGCAGGCACATATATCACACATATGCTTGACACATGTCTGATGAACCAAAGATCCAGCACCTGACTGCAGGTGCATATATCACCCATCTGCTTGACACATGTCTGGATAGTGAACCAAAGTACATAACCTGCACGCAGGTAAATATATCACACTTCTGCTTTACACATGTCTGACTGGTGAACAAAAGTACCAGCACCTGCATGCAGGCACACATATCACACATCTGCTTGACACATGTCTGGCTGGTGAACCAAAGTACCAGCACCCGCATGCAGGTACACATATCACTTATCTGCTTGACACATGTCTGCATATTGAACCACAGTACCAGCACCTGCATGCAGGCACATATATCATACATCTGCTTGACACATGTCCGGCTGGTGAACCAAAGTAATATCACCAGCATGCAACAACACTTACTACACATCTGCTTGACACATGTCTGCATATTGAACCACAGTAACAGAACCTGCATGCAGGCACATATATCACACATCTGCTTGACATATGTCTGGCTGGTGAACCAAAGTAATATCACCAGCATGCAAGCACACATATTACACATCTGCTTGACACATGTCTGCATATTGAACCACAGTACCTGCACCCGCATGCAGGCACATATATCATACATCTGCTTGACACATCTCTGGGTAGTGAACCAACGTAACATTAATTACATGCAGGTAAATATATCACACAGCTGCATGATATATGTCTGGCTGGTGAACCAAGGTACCAGAACCTGCAGGCCGGCAAACAGATCACACATCTGCTTGACACATGTCTGGCTATTGAACCAAAGTATCAACAACTGCATGCTGACACACATATCACACATCTGTTTGACACATGTCTTGGTAGTGAACCAAAGTACCAGCAGCGGCATGCAAGCACACATATCACACATCTGCTTGACACATGTCTGTGTAGTGAACCAAAGTACCAGCAACTGCATGCTGACACACATATCACACATCTGTTTGACATATGTCTGGGTAGTGAATCAAAGTACCAGCAACTGCATGCAGACACATATCACACTTCTGCTTGACAAAAGTCTGGATAGTGAACCAACGTATATCAACCCTGCATGCAGGCACATATATCACACATCTGCTTGACACATGTCTGACTGGTGAACCAAAGAACCAGAACCTGCCTGCAGGCGCATATATCACACATCTGTTTGACAAATGTCTGGATAGTGAACCAAAGTACATCACCTGCACCAGATGCTGATTCTTTGGTTCACTAGCCAGGCATATGTCAAGCAGATGTGTGATATGTGTGCCTGCATGCAAGTGCTGGTTTTGCTGAAGCTTTGGTTCAATAGCCAGACATGTGCCAGGCAGATGTGTGATATGTGTGCCTGCATGCAGTTGTTGAAACTTTGGTTCACTACCCAGACATGTGTCCTTCAGATGTGTGATATGTTTGCCTGCATGCAGGTGCTGGTGCTTTGGTTCACCAGCCAGACATGTGTCAAGCAGATGTGTGACATGTGTGCCTGCATGCAGGTGATGTTACTTCGGTTCACTATCCAGACATGTGTCAAGCAGATGTGTGGCACGTGTTTCTGCATGAAGGTGGTGTTACTTTGGTTCCCTATCCAGACATGTGTCAAGCAGATGTGTGGCATGTGTGCCTGCATGCAGGTGATGTTTATTTGGTTCACTATCAAGACATGTGTCAAGCAGATGTGTGGCATGTGTGTCTGCATGCAGGAGATGTTACTTTCACACATCTGCTTTACACACGTTTGGCTAGTGAACCCAAGTACCAGCAATTGCATGCAGGCACATATATCACACATCTGCTTGACACATGCCTGACTGGTGAACCAAAGTACCAGTACCTGCATTCAGGCGCATATATCACACATGTCTGGCTGGTGAGCCGAAGTAACATCACCTGCATACAGGCACATATATCACACATCTGCTTGACAAATGTTTTACTGGTGAACCATAGTACCAGTACCTGTATGCCGACACACATATGACACATTTGCTTCACTAATGTTTTACTGGTGAACCAAAGTAACAGTACCTGCATGCAGGCGAATATATCACAAGTCTGCCTGGCACATGTCTGACTGGTGAACCAAAGTACCAGCCCATGCATGCAGGCGCATATAACACAAATCTGCTGGACACATGTCTGGCTGATGAACCAAAGTAACATCACCTGCATGCTGGCGCATAAAATACACATCTGCTTGAAACATGTCTGGCTGATGAACCAAAGTAACATCACCTCCATACAGGCGCATATATCACATATCTGCTTGACACATGTCTGGCTATTGAACCAAAGTAACATCACCTGCATACAGGCACATATATCACACATCTGCTTGACACATGTTTGACTGGTGAACAAAAGTACCAGCAGCTGCATGCAGGCACATATATCACTCATTTTCTTGACACGTGTATGACTTGTGAACCAAAGTACCAGCACCTGCATGCAGGCACACATTGCATACACCTGCTTGACATATGTCTGGCTATTGAACCAAAGTACCAGAACCTGCATGCAGGCACATATATTACACATCTGCTTGATACATGTCTGGCTATTGAACCAAACTACAAGAACCTGCATGCAGGCACGTATATCAAACATCTGCTTGACACATGTCTGGTTTATGAACCAAAGAACCAGCACCTGCATGCAGGCACATATATCACACATATGCTTGACACAGGCCTGACCGCTGAACCAAAGTACCAGTACCTGCATGTAGACGCATATATCACACATCTGCTTGACACATGTCTGGCAGGTGAACAAAAGTACCAGTACCTGTATGCAGGCGCATATATCACACATCTGCTTGACACATGCCTGACTGGTGACCCAAAGTACCAACACCTGCCTGCAGGTATATATATCACACATCTGCTTGGCATATGCCTGACTGGTTAACCAAAATACAAGTACCTGCATGCAGGCGCATATACCCCACATCTGCTTGACACATGTCTGGCTGGTGAACCAAAGTACCAGCACCTGCATGCAGGCACATATATCAAACACCTGCTTGACATATGTCTGGCTGGTGAACCAAAGTACCAGCATCAGAATGCAGGCACATATATCACACATTCGCTTAAAACATGTCTGACTGGTGAACCAAAGTAACAGTACCTGCATGCAGGCACATATATCACACATGTGCTTGACATATGTCTGACTGGTGAATAAAAATCCATTACTTGCATGCAGGCGCATATATCACACATCCGCCTGACACTTGTCTGGCTGGTGAACCAAAGTACATCACCAGCATGCAGGCACATATATCACACATCTGCTTGACACATGTCTGACTGGTGAACCAAAGCACCTTCACCTGCATTATCTTTCCAACTAATGTTCAAATGGTGTGATGTACGAGATCTCATCATTCAAACATGGTTGTTGTTATGCGTCTGAAAAGAAAGTACAGAGTGTTCAATTCAAACATTCCACAGTTGAACGTAGAACATGATTAATATATACCCGATACATTAATATAAGTAATACGTCCATTTCTTGTAAACTTCGTCTATCTTGCGGCATCACAATCCAATGCTGTTTAACCTGAAAAATTAAGGTATAGTTTTTAGATTTGTGTTTACAATTAAAAATTAATTCTTAAGCTATGTCCACTGGGTAATAAAGAAAACTCTATGCCAAAAATAAAAAAAAATATATAGCGAAAGAAGCGGACATTTGTAAGATGAGAATGATTCATGAACAGGGAGATAAATTTACTCTCAATACAAACATGAAAATAAGATAAACAGTTTTTTTTCAAATGTGGGGCATAAAAATAATGTATTGACAGGGCCGGTTCCAGAGAGAACCCAACTGGGGGGGGGGGCACAAGATTTGTTCATAATCATACAAGTTCATATCGCACTAAATAGTTGCTACGGTAATAATCAAGTGTTAACAGGTGCCCCCTGTGGATAGTAGACAGTACGGTTGTTAATGCAGATAGAAGGGGGGCACTTCTTTTGACGGAAATGCGGATAATCAAGTCAAAATGGTTTCACACAAAAGAGGTTAAAGCTGGTGGGGGGGGGCACGTGCCCCTCGTGACCTCCCCCCCCCCCCGTGAATCCGTGCCTGTATTGATTGATACTCGAATACTATTCTGCCAAAACATTATGATATAAACACTTACGAACGATTTGTCAATTTTAAGTCGGACAATTCCAAACGCTGGAAAATATTGTTTCATTATAACTTATAACAGTACTTGTAACAAGAAAATAAATACATAAAACATTTCGATTCATTGGTTTAAAATTACGAGATGAATTGAAATAAAACCTCAGTATCAATAACGAAGCAAATTGACAGACAAAACGCTTGAATGTTTGAAGACATGAGTCATGACACGAAACATTTAGTACTAGTATTGGTAAATCATTACATGTACTATCATTGACAACTTTCCTCTCTCTACAGTGGTTACTTGTGCCCTCAACCGCGGTTAATGGTGCCCTCTTTATTGATTACTTGTACCCTGTTCATGGGTAACTTGTGCCCTCTACATTTGTTTATGGTTCCCTCAACGGCGGTAATCTGTGCCCTCAAAAGTGGTTACTTGTACCCTCTACATTGGTTACTTGTACCCTCTACATTAATCACTTGTGCCTACATTATTGGTTACTTGTACCCTCTACAGTGGTAACTTGTGCCTTCGAAAGTTGTTACTTGAGTCCACTACAGTGGTTATTTGTACCCATTACAGTGGTTACTGGTGTCTTCTACAGTGGTTACTTGTACCCTCTACAATGGTTACTTGTACCCTCTACATTGGTAATTGTTTTGTATTGTGTACCTGAACTTATATACTATTTTCAAATAAAATAAAATATTCTACTTTTTATAATATAATACTTCCGTTAGTACGTGGTTGGTAACAACGCAGTAAATCAATTCGTTATCGTAGATTGCACACCAGTCAAGATGCTAACTCTGTGGTAGAACGATAGAAATAAATGTATATAACCCATTCGACTTATTTATTTTTTGAACAACCGTAAAGGAAGCATATATAGGTGAACCTACCCTACCGGGCTTCTGAACATGTCAATTTCATATAAAAGCATCATAAAATGTATTGCCCTCCCATAAACATCGTCATTGAACAAAAACCAGACATTAAGAAAAGATATGTGTGTCATTAATCTGTATAATAACAAAATGATCGTGACATCAAACCTTAACAACATTTCGGTGAAATTCAGTTGCTGTTTAAAGCAGCTGATGAAATGCAAACGTTATTATTTTGTGTACGTTGTTCTGGTATACGAGAATAAAACATTCAAATTGTATATGACATTAGAAAGATTTAATTAAATGATTTAATGCATTTGAATCTGATTGCAAAATAAATATTTTACTCAGCGTGCAATTTGGTGATTAGTACTTAATGGCAATTGAATGCTCACTAAATCATTGTTGCAGTTATTGATTCTGAACTGAGAACAGATCCTGTTTGAAATTAATAATTTCAACATACCTATTAAAATGTCAACGTTCAATCGTTATTGGTCTTGCTATTTATAAAAAAAAATTAAATAAGACTGGCGATTCAGAATAACGAATCACTGCAGTACTTTTGTGCGTTGATTAGTCAAGAGGCTTGGTGCGATGTCATCAGAGTATCAGTGAACATAATAAAAGTAGAGTAAAACCCATGCAACGTGAACGAATATCTAGAATGAAGCTAAAAATAACTAGGACCATGAAAGCGATGTATATCTTTAAAACACATTTGGTCGAAAACTCAGTCATGCAAGTTCAATAAACATGTATAGAAACCAATGAACAGCTATGAAAAACTCATACAAGGAACGCATATTTTGTTTACATCCTTTATAACTTTCAAAAACATTTCGTCGAAAACTCAGTAATGTACGTACAAAAGACATGTATGAATACCTAGTATAACAGCTAAGAATAACTCATACTAGGAACGCATATTTTTCACATCATTTATAACTGTCAAATACATTTCGTCGAAAACTCAGTTATGTACGTACAACAGACAAGTACAGTTTACTGATGAGCACTCCCCAAAAAAATAGTTTGTTGAAGGTTTTTGTAAATGACGCATGGACACATTTTTGCTATTACAAAAAAACAACCATTACATATGTTTGTATCGGAGTATCGCTAGGAATACTAAAGTTTATAAAACATTTAAAATATGGTACATGCTAGTATGTTGTTTGATTTCTTTTCTCGTTTAAAGTATTTATTTGATTGGTGTTTCTCAATGAATGAAAACTATATTATTGCCATAAAAACACCGTTCGAGGCCCCGAGTCTTTCTTTTTTTTCCAATACCGTTTTCATATCTTTACAGATCGGAGGTTGGATATGTTGCATCCGATTATGCAGTGACATGCGGGTACTAAATTTGTGATCAGACTCTGTGTGTTCACTGGTAAACCCACTTCATGACACGCTGTTCGAAGCTTTAAAGCCTAAAGCATAGACGCTTATAGTTACAGCGAGCAAATGACCTAAACGGGGAAGTTGTTAAAATCTGATTGAATACTGTTCATAGCTTATTGACAAAACACGATTTGTTTTCTAAATCAGAAAAGCTTAATTATGTTGATCAAAGGTAATAATCAGTTCCCAAAAGCCTCATACGGTGATGTGTTAAGGTAATAGCAAACCCTTGTCAATCACATCTGAAACCAGATAAACATTACTGTTATACAGAAGAGGTAATCACGTGATAGTCAAGATGGCGACGTCCATGCCGAGACAGTAACAACTGAAGTTTTAAGCTTAAATATATAACCATGTAAGATCGATATGTTCCTTAAAAAGCAAAACAAAATGAAAGAGACCAAGGAAATAATGTTCCAGGATTGAATTAAACAAATCATTTGTTGTAATGCTAAGCAATCATACTATGTGTATTGCAATTTACAGTAGTCATAAGAGATTTAATAAAATAAAAATAGGTTCTTTAATAAGAACTCAGTTCTTGATAGTTTTTAAGTATATGAGTAAATACTGATTGCCCGATTTAATGTACATGTTAACATTTGTGGCCTGCTTTCATACTTTATGACCTAAAGCCTCCGTGTTCGGCGCAGAAGATCTATGCACATATCATTGACAAAAATCTTACCAAATATTTACATTATCTAAAGGTCTAGATTACGCCCAGGTTATAACAGGCAAATATTCAGTGTACTAAACCAATAAACTTAAAAAACCAAAATAAACCAGTAAATGTGATTGCTTTGTGTGAACTTTATCATTAGAAGATCTTATATATTAACAAAGTTTAGTGAGATTCACCGAAAAAAGAGATACATATTCTACTCTATCACTACAATTTCAAGAAAACTATATTAAGCGATACTAAGAAAGTTTAATTTGAAATAGATGTTTTATAGAAAACAAATTTACGCGAAAAGTCCCAGTGGCGTTATTTATGACATTAACCTACTTACATGAAGATCCTCTCTGTAACCCTGATCTTAGATCTCTTAATGTGAAAATAATTTCAATTTACAATTTAAAAAAATGTTTATCAGATAATTATGTGCTTCACTCACTTTGTCAATTTTAAACCAGACGAATCTTATCGAAATGTCATGTGTTATATTGTAATTGCGTTTAAATCCCGTTTTACAACTTAAAAAAAAATCCCTATGATATGATACATTATCTATGTACAAACACAGTCGGTTGCTTATTCTGGATCTTTTTTGTTTAAATGTGTAATTAATTGAGCATTATTTACTAATACAATTCTTGTATTTTAATCGATTTGCATTGTCTTCAATTAGTTCCACTACAATAGTCAACCAATGAGAAGACCGTCCATGTGTCATTAGTTAATCGGGTCAAAAGTGGTATTTGGTATGTATGCAATGGGTTACACATTTTTTTTCTTGTCGATGTTGTGTCAAACAGAAAACACGTGCTCGAACCCTTATTCAAATATAAATGATTGGTATTGAGATTTGCCTTTGTTTATGATGGTTTACCAAGACCTTCATTTTGGAGACATCCTGCTCACATAATTACAATCCACAAACAGCCCTAATAAATTAAAAGTAAGGTCATACATTAAATCTGTTTTCGTAATATGAAGAGGGATGAAGTTCACGGAAGTTTATTTTGAACGAATTGTTTCTTGGTATTTTTTAGGAGGTGTTTTTTAATAATTGTTCAGTATGTTACAACTTTTGATACATCCTGCTCACATGATCACATTCTACGAACAGCCCAATTAAGTTTTCCGACACAAACGTATTTAGCAATAAAAAGCAAATATAATGTCATACATTAACTCGGGTTTCGTAGAACGCAAAAAGAGGAAAGTCAAGGTAACGTATTTGGAACGCTTTTATTAAAACGTGATTTCTGTGCATTGTGTTGTTCATGTGTTAGTTTACCATGGTTGACTACGTTACAAACTTAAGATACATTCTGCCCACAGAATTACATTCCACGAAAAGTGCAATTTACTGTATCCGATCTGAGCTTTTATTAAGGATAAATAACGAAAAACTAATGTCATTTATAAAATCGGTTTTCGTAGAACGCAAATGGTTAAAAAGGCAAGGTATCAGTTCAAGGTAAATTACCGCGTAATATTGTGTGTGCTCTGCAGCTTTTTCATGTCTCAGAAGACGTAAATATTACTTGGTATTTTTTAATCAGTCAGATGATGTATCACATATAGATATTCGAGCTCTTCTGTCAAAGGTTAACTTAGCAATTCTATTTTTCAAGGTCATGCACCTTAATTTTCGGTAAGTGACGTTTAATGCCTAGGAGTAATTCAATTGTATTGTATCACCTGAGCACGAAGTTCTCAGGGTGAGCTTGTGACTCCCGGCGTCGTCATGCGGTTAGCGTCTTGCATTATAATGTTTAGATTTTAACCTCGTTATGGTTTGCTCAATCTTGATAAAATATTTCCAGAAAGTAAATATTAACAATAGTTACGTAGTGTTTAAATCTCGACCATGTGGGAAAAAAAGAATTAGGTCACCAGGTCAAATGTTAGAAAAAATCTTGTATTTACTATAGAATGTACATTTATTATTGAATTTTAATCGAACCTGTTCGTCCGATTATTTATTTCGACAATACCTTGAATTGTTTCCTAACAGCATCAAGGACATGTATGTATCTAATCCAAGTTGGATCAAACACTAGGTCAGCATGTCAGGTCTTCGTCAATTGGTGTATCTTGAACCCAGATGGATGCTTCGGGGCCATCATAGCCCTCATCATACAGATATACAGTCAACATGTAAAATAAAAAAGAAATAAAGACTATAAATAATATAAATAAACAATACTTTTTATACTATGGACCTCCATTACGTGGTTTGTAAAAACTTCAAAGAAATGATTGAGCAATGCCCGGAAACAGAAATATCTCTACACGGTGGATGGATTTGACCAGCTGCTGGGGAAACGGCTACGTCACAATTTGCCCCGTACGAGACTGAAACCACCGACTTCCTGTTTCCAAAGGACAAGGCCGCGGGGACATAAACAATTCGTTTGTGATTGACGGATGTAAAAGAAACATACTTTATTCTGAAACAGTTCTTGATTTATTTGTGTTTGTTAATAAACATACCATTTGAAGAGTTTATATATAGAAATTTAACCATGTAGGCGGTAACCCGCGTTCATTATCATGCAGTGATCAGAAACGCATTAAATTGTGTGTTGACCGATATATTAAGGTGATGCAAACATTCGTTGATTCTAACATGATTTTACAAATATTTGTCAACATTTAAATATGAACTATATTTAAACTATTGGAAAATGGTTTACAATTATCCGGGACGAGTGCGTCATTAAAATGCCTCCTCTGCGCAAAGATTTTACTGCTCACAAAACTTACGGCTCGGTAAACTCATTGCTCTTGATGTGAGTGAAACTAGTTTTGCACATTAAACGTTTACACTGGTATGTTTAATGTCAGTAATAGTTATGATTGATTATACATGCGCTTAGTAACCCGTCTGTAAAATTAATAGCTAAACAAGCCGTTACAGTATGAGCAAATCATCTCTCGTCAGATTACTAAATATGAGAGGTAACCTTTGTGACGGGTTTGTTAAATGAGTAGTTGTAGACATTTAAATTTGCACTGTGTTGAACAAGTATCATAGTGGAATGGGTCAAATCTTTCTCTTCACTGTTTTGTTTTCTTAATATAATTTCCACTTAAAAAAATACAACAATGTATGTAAAAAAAATATAATTATGTTGATACAATTTTAACTAACTCTTATTATCAATACATAAAAATAAAAAATGCACATATTTACTTATTTCGATTTAGTAAAAATAAACAATATACACTCATATAAACGAATCTAGTGTGTTATATGTAAACATGGACTTTTTATGTCTGTGTATCCTGTGTATGTATTGCTTTTGTTAAATATGAATCTTTTATTGATCATTATTTATATTTACTTGATCTGCTAGAAGGTTTAATACATATAACTATGAACAGTGCTAACTTTTCTGAAATAGATGTTTTTGCAATGTTTCCTCGATGCTACCGAAACACAGTTAACACAAGTGTATTAGATTGTAGATACAGGGATATAATTTTGTATGGTCCATAGAAAATAACGTCATTTATTGATACTACCACGTTATGTTCATCAAAGCGTTTGCGATTGAGATTGTTCCACATGATTCACACATCAGTATTAACAAGTGTTCAGCATTATTATTCGTTCGATTCACTATGTCATGGTTTGCTGCCTTTCAGGTGTCTGTGAAAAATACAATCGCCTAGTTAAAGACCGCGAATATTTAGCTGGTGCAAAATTCGAGCCAGCTCTGACATTGATACTGAAAACGAGCGGAAAATGTAAAGTATCGTGTTATTTAAGACGCAGACATTCAAACCGCAAATATACGACATCAAAATTTAAGCATTAACAGCGCACATACAGTTATTTTAAACAATCAAGCCAGCTCTGATATTGACGAGCTCTGTACAAATATATTAAGGGCACTTCCAGGAGTGACGTAGAGAATGAGCTCTTAAATAGCTCATATGCGCATTAAAAATGTATGCTACGGGAATCAATAATTGTTTAGCAGTGTTCTCAGCCTAACCATCGAACATAACTAGAAGACGCTCCCTTTTAAAAGAACGACTGGGAAACTTGCGTGAAGGTTAAATAATAAGGGAAAATTCTTAAGAATAGTTACTCGGCTAGTGTTTTGGTAATAATGGGCACTCTAGAAGTCACATTGTTTGCCACTCGTTATTCAACATTTTTCAAAACATTTGTTATTTTGATAACTCGCTGAAAGGGCTAAAAAAAGAGCACAAAAGTTGCTCAGCTTACGTGGCCCTCTGCTAATAATTTGTTATGTATTGCGTTTTCACTTAAATTAGTATGGTTGATGTTAAGCAATAATATTTCTTTGGAAATTGTATTGCAACTCAAATTTGTCATAAGAGGTTAAATTAAATGGGCTTATGTACTTGAATGAAAACTCAGTGCTTGTTATTTTTAGGAAGATGAGTAAATACCGAGTTCCCAATTTAATATGTGTGTTTGCATTCGCGTAAAATGGCTACCTTTATATTATTGAACCTAAAACCTCCGTTTTCCGTGCATACGATCTGAAGAAATATCACATTTTAAAATCTTACCAAGTATTCACAGATGGGCTAGATTCAGCCCGCAGTACAGGCACGTCTTTGGTCTACCCATTAACTGTACAAACCCCCCAAAAAAACACAGTAAATGTTAGTGTTGTGCATGAAATTTATCATTTGAATACCTCATTCAATCGAAAGGTTTAGTCACATTAATACAAAAAATCAAACTTATTCTACTCGATCCCTACAATTTCAAGAAAAGTATATTAGCGATAATAAAAAAAGTTATTTGAAATAGATGTTTTGTAGAAAGCTTATAAACGGAACGTCTTAGTATCGTAACTTATGCCAAATGTAACACTCGTATGTGGGCGTGTGTTGTTGTTGACAATTACACTTTTAATATGGTATATTTTATGTTCGTATGAATGCTTGAACTATTCCAGTTAAACATATGTTGCATTCACAAAAGATCATTTACAGTTTGTCTAGTCCCATAACAGTGAAAACCCGTAACAATTAAGGAGTCTGCAATAGCTTTTTATTGTTTTTATATGTATGTGTTATTGTTTTATAATCAAATGTAAGGTCCGTTCACCAGATGGATGATATCTACTGAAGAAATAAATGTTTATACTGCATGCGAACCCCCTTCAACCAGCAAGAACGTCCCTGTCACTCTGACCTTTGATCTCTTGACCTTGATTTGAAAATAATATTAATTTACATTTTCAACAACGATGTTTATCAGATAAATATGTGCTTCACTTACGATTTCAATTATCAAAGAGACGGCACGTATCGAAATTCCTTGTGTTCTATTGAGCGTATTGTAGCTGCGTTTTAATCGCGTTTTACAACTAACATAAAATTTAATGGATAGGACATTTTTCTCTTGTCAATGTTGTGTCGAACTGAACACACGAACCCATATTTAGATATGAATTCTTGGTATAACGATTTATTGTTTTGCATGATGGTTTACCACGGCCTACATTTTGGAGACACCAAGCTCACATAATTACATTATTGTGCAATTGACTCTATCCGATCCGGGCATATGTTTCGAAATATTAAAGCAAACCTTATATCAACATTAATTCGGTTTTCGAAAAGCAAATAAAGATGGAAGTCAAGGTAACGTATTTGGAACGATTTTATTAAAACATCATTTCTTTGTATTGGGGTTTACGTCTAAATTTACAATTATTTGATTGACTACGTTAAACACTTTACAGACATCCTGCTCACATAATGACATTCCACGAAAAGTGAAATTAATTGTTTCCGACCCGCGCGTATTTTTAGAAATATTTAAGCAAAATGTATGTCGTTCATTAATTCGGTTTTCGTCGCAGGTAAATTGATGAAAGTCAAGGTATTGACTTTCAAGGTTAAGCGCAAATAACTTTGTCCTACCTTAGCGTATTTTTGGAATAATAAATCCAGACTTATGACATATAATACATCGGTTTTCGTAGAACGAATAAAGAGGAACGTCAAGGTAACATATTTTGATCATTTGATCAAATCAGTTTTACTTATAAATCGTTTGGCCGTATAAGGTGCGTTTTCTACAATATTATATTCATAATTTACTGCGTATTTTTCGATCGGGGAATGGGATAGGTGTGTGTGTACGCTTGATTCAGCTTGAGGATGGGACAATTGAAACAAGTGTCATGATCTTATCTAATACACGCTGTTGAGCTTTTGTCATTTATTCATTTCTGTTATTTTTAGCTACTGTGCACTAACATTAAGCCTTATGTAAACATTAAAGGTCTTGCATAACTTAACGATGTATACCAAGATTCAACAATGTGCCATGAGTTAGTTTTTAATTATGGCATGATTAAGGTAAGCGTACGGACGGACTCACAAACATACAGGACGGATCTAGGGAAAATAAATAGTCCTCTTTGGTGAAAGATAAGATGAGACTTAAGTATGAGAAATCGGAATGTGTATGGTATTCCGGACTGAGACCTTCATTATGAAGGTCTTTCTAAGATTTGACCTGGCGACCTGGTTTTCGGTTGCACTTGACAAAGATTCAAACTTGGCGTAGATATTGTCAATATAAACATTATAACCAAGTTTCACCAAACATGTGGTCTCTAGAGTGATAATAGGCTAAACGGTGGTGAAGGGGACGCCAAACATATATTTATCTGTATAGCTCACCCTGAGAACGTCGTGTTCAGTTGAGCTTTTAAAAGTGATCATTTTAAAATGACAACATACTATAACGCATATGCAACACATGAATAACGAATATCCAGATCATGCCATATGTAACAGAAATTAACCTACCTTACTAGTAAAAAAATAGGTGTCACATTGATGCCCTAGTATGTTTATAGGACGCGGTCGTATGTTCGTTCAATTCCAAGTGTGTGCGTACTCATGATAAATGTTAAACTTAAACTTAAATTAAACTTGCCCCGGATAATATGCACATCAAACTTATAACGGTATTGTTTTAGTTCATTGGAGGGTTGATTTTCGCAACCCATTGTGCAGGCTGCAAAGAACTTAAATTGATACCTCCATTAAAGCCCTTTGACGATTAGTTATTATTTATATTCTAAGGTTTGCGCTACATATACGTTCGTTTCATGCAAAACAAGTATACATAACAATTAAGAAACACATAAGAATTTTATATGAGTACTTTGTTTTGAGAATCATAGAATGACATGAACGAATTGTTGTTTTTATTATTATCCAAAGTGTCTCGCCAACACAAAAGATATATCATTAATTGTGATATTTCACAATACCCGTTTGACACATATGGGTCAACACAAATCATAAATATAAGCTGTATTAACAGTAGTTAAGTTATAGTTTATATTATTTTATATGCAGCACCGAAAGATATGCCGCCGAGATAGCGCTTATAGTAAGTAGTGGCACCGACCGTCCGTGCGTGGATGGGTGGGTTTGTGTGAGTGTGTGTTTAAGATGGGAAGCCTGCAACTGTCCGGACTCCGTGTCCTCTATGTAACCGTTACATCCCCGGAAGGATTTTAAAATAGCTTCGGATAAGTATTCCCCACGAAAGAATAATCTGTCGCGAATGACCCCTATGCTTTTCGACCAAACAACTAGGTCACTATCTTGGACAAATTCAATGAGTTATAGTTTCTTCCTTTTAGTTTTAACATGTCTGACAGGATTTTAATATAACATCGGATTAAAACTTATAATTTTAATGCTTCTAGATGAAAGTTCAGGTGAAAATATAAGGTCAACATGCATAAATGTGTATCTCTGCGTTGTAACTTTGACATGCCTTAGAGGATTTTAATAATCTTTCGATTATCATTTACCATGACCAAATAATGTGTCGCACACAAATTATAATACAGACATCGTTCAGGTAGAAACATACATTTTACCACAACAACCCAATGTAGTTTGTCATATGAAACATAACATGTTTATATCCGTTTATCCTGTTTTTATTGTCTACACACTGTTATTTGTGTTTAGTATTTATGAATATGAGTTTTAGGATCAACGTAAAGACGTGAACAACTTGTGTTCACTCATAAATACTACCAAGTTCTGTTCATCAAAGCGTTCGAAATTAAGATTGTTTCACCTGATAAACACATCAGTATTAATGTAAATGTTAAGCATTAGTATTTGTTCAATTCACTCTGTCATGCTTTGTTGCCTTTGAGGTGCCTGTCATAAATGCAATCACGTTTATATTAACTATAAAAGATTACATTGACGCTGAAAACGAGCAACACATATGTACTTGGTGCGAATATTGATATATCTTCTATCGAAATTTTGTTAATATCGCGCTTGTGCGAACATCGAGCTAAATATCAAATCACAATTCAAGTTTGAACCTAACGCATATTTCGAGTTATTATGAACAATCAAGTTAGCCATGACATCGACATTTAAACTTGGAGTTCATATATTTACGCATTTAAAAGGTTCACTCTTGACGAATATAATAATGACACTTTAAGAACACGTGACGCATACACATAGCTCTATCTATCAAGCATAAGTTTTAAAGTCAAGCCCTATGATTGATAACATTGTCTGAATATTAACACTGCCATAAGGTACAAATCAAAATAATTATAAGTTCGGCCTTACAGATTTAATACAAAAAGTGTCATTTTGGGTTAACCTCGAACAGACTTAAAAATAAACGAACCCTTTAAAACGAACGGACGAGCGGAGGGGCTAATCACTATAGGCCTTCCTAATCAAACGACGGTGGGGGGACACAGCAATATTTTCGGAATGTGTCTATTCTGCAACATATTTGTGTATACACATGAAAGAATTTGGTGTGTCGATTGTAATTAACCTGTTTTATGTGAGGAGCGGCAAGCAGATCTTGTAAATGGAAAGGCATATTAATATTAACTGTGCAGGATGGATCGCTAAGTATTGCTACCGTATCCTAGTTCAGGCATACAATAGATACCGAATTTAATAATATAATTGTCATGGATTGTGGTGGATTCAAACATATTAATTTTCCGAAACTAACTTGCGGGCAATTAACCGATCGCTGAATTTTTCTTCTGACCAATCAGAATACAACGAGTTATTAGCTACCTTTTACATCATTGTTGGAAATGGCGCATACACATTTCCTTGTTGCCACTTGTGTGCGACAAGATCGCAATAGGTTCAAATTTTAACAAAATTAGTTTAACCATCGTCCGACTGTTTCCCAAATGAAGGCCATAGCTTGATTCTAGTTTGAACTTTTGGATTGTTCACTTGGATTAAATCCAAACCTGATCTTCCTGCGCCAGAAAGGGCCCTTGACTTTTTTTATCTATATCATGTTCGCTGGTTTTAGAACGTTTCTCCTTGTTGTTATCGCCAGAACGTTTCTATAAAGCTCCGGACAATTCATTTTCGAAACACAGATCAACGATAAGGTCAAAAAGCCGCTTTCTGCTGATGGAGCTAAATCCATTGCCGAAAAATCCGAAAAGTTTATTTTTCAGTGATTCAGACGATCTTGCTGATTAAAGAACAAGGGGTTCCCTTTTTTCACAATGTTCTCTAATGATGTCATTATAAAGCCGAAAACGTAGTACAGCTAGTATGTTTATACGGAATCGGATGTTATCCAGCTGATTTTAATGTACAGCCGGATTAATATAACTTATATATTTTTCAGGTTCGCCATACTGAAGAGCAGAGGATATGGGCACTTTATTTGGCATTAACATCGGGATTCACTCCGGGAACAGCTCCGGAGTAGTTAGGGTACTTATTTTTGTCTCATTTTTTAACGTTTAAAGTCTGTTCCCACGCGAGTCATGATTTTAGGTGCAATGCGTTGTCATGCCACATGCTATCAAGTAAATACTTATCGAAAACAGTATCATCCCTTAGTTAGCACTAAGAATGTTTATTTCCTTTCTTAATCATAAACTGTAGGCCATCTTCCTCGACAAACCACATGACTCGATCTTATTAGTTTAATTTAAGAATTCGATAAAAACGGATATATGTATTGTGCAATAAACTAGTGTTAGTCATTATTTATTATTTCATAATACCATGTATTTAAAAAATATATGTTCTATTTAAATTCCATCTGTGATTGATACATCTAATATGTTGTTAAAACACGCAGCGTATGTGTATTTCATTACCTCACTTACTGCAGTGAGAAATTAGCCTGATCGGGACGGTTATTAATGTTAAATAGTTGTCACTTCACATTACATTAAAAAAATATCTTAATGGTAGTGCAAATTATTATGTTAATTATTAAAACACACATTTACGATATCATCTTTTCGTCATGTGTGAATGACAATTTTTAATTACAAACGATAAAACAAGTTATTCTACCGCGTGATCATGTGGTCAGTGGGCGCAGTAATAAGCTACAAGGCTTTACTTCAGTCGTTTAATCTCATTCCAGGCGGCCGGCATAATTGGAGGAACAGGGGGACAACGGATACGGGCAACCTAAGTTACCGGATGGTGTAAAAAGTTTTATAGAGGGTTTTTCTCAGTACGATAAGGGAAACCTAAAATTGTCCATTGAAAGTGCACTGATGTGGCTAACACAACGATAGCCATCAACTTCCGTGACACCAAACCAATCAAATTGGTCCAACGAGATTTCTCTCACCATCAGAATCTGCAAGGCATTGGTGGGATACTATATATGATCACCGTCGACAACATTATCGTTGTGAGAAAGCTGGTAGTGGCCCTGTTGAAAAAGCTGTAATCATGTATACCACCAAACGGGAATCGACTGGGATTTGACATTCTGAACTATTTCTTTTTTCTTAATTTTTACTAGACAAAGTATGTTTTTTTAATTCAACTATCGTGTAATCATTTCTGTCGTTTACAAATAATAGTATACTTAATAAAAGCATTGTCTTATATGGTCGTTTGTGTTTTAACTTTATGTAATATTGATGGTGTTTGTGTCACTGAACGCACACTTCTTTATATGTATATAATTCATTATTTTAACATTGATATTAATTAAATTTAGATATATCAAAACGAGTTTTAAAGGAGATAAAATTCATGGTAATTACATGTTCACGCACACTCTTCTTCTTAAGAAACTTCGTAAAAGACACTGTAAACCGTAAACACTTTAACACAAGAATATATATATATATATTTATTGACGAAATGATGTAAAAGACAAGTACCGTTTTCACTGTCTAACGAAATTTGACGTTACTTTTAAGGTGACATGTTGGCATACTAGTTTAGGCCTGTTAGATGCGTAACATTTCTCAAATAACTTTTGATCACGAACACATGATCAACATATTACAATCATGTTCTGAGATACTAATTGACAAACTGGTTTGAATTAAAATTAAGTCATATTGTTTATATCCAAAAAAATCAGCTACTTACTCCAGGATATTAATTTTTGTCTCTTAATTGTCTCTTAATTGTCATGCCGTTTCTGTTATTGGAATAAATTAAGTTTCACTGCGAATTGGTATATCGACTGCAATAGTTCAAATAATAAAGAAATACAAGAAAACGACGCGACGAAGTGTTTTAAGAACTATATAGGACTATGTTTACTGCATGTTTGATGTTTCATTATTGACACAAAAAATGGCATAGTTTTTAATAATAGTTTGTTTTTTTATTGAATATCCTTAATATCATGTATGTAATGTATACCTCATTCAACAATTCAAATATCAAAAGCGTACGAATTGCACAACAATGGTCACGAACAGTTCAAGGATTAAAATATAACCACGATTTCAATACAGATGCAAATCTGAAGAATGGGAAAACAACATAAACACATTCTTAAATCTTCAAAAGCAAACGCTTATTAAACTAAGTTTAAAATAGGTTAATAATAAATAGTTTAAATAAATATTTTAAAAAAAACATCACATATTACTTGCTGACTTTATTTGCTCATGCATCTGCAAATTATTATAAAACTAACCATTACAACACTTACAAAGTATTGATACTGAGTGCATACTAACGTTCCATTTATCGTTAGAACAAACATCGCCCAACAATCAACTATATGCCGCAATGTTATTAAATAAATCAGAACAAACAATACACCTACACTACTTGAACTTATATTTAAAAATATGTTTTATGAACCTTAAAAGCGATATGCAATTTTCAGTAAATAAACTTGCACACTATTTACAAAACCAAATACTCAATAGTTTTTATTCACGTGAACATATATAACTTTTTAGTTAAATGTAGAATATATATCATATACGCCTCAATATATTGGACACAAATGCGTATTCGTCCAAATGCTCGTTCCTGTCGATTATGCCATCCTCAGAATCTAAAAACTGTTGGTCGTGGGATTGTGAGGGCATCATCAGAATGCTAGCCTTAGTCATTTACTATATACGTCGCTGAATTTGATTGATTTTGCAAAGTGTGGGGTCAACATCAGTATTGACTGGAATTTAGGAAAACATATAATACATGTATTGCGTACAGATGATTAATAGATTACATTTGTATTCCAAATTTCAATTCAATTTTATGTCAATTACAAACGCTAAGCTAATTTAATTTAAATGTAAATGGTAGTTCAATATTGCTGACTGTGAATTTCGCAATTCGTATGTGTGCATGTCAATAGTTTTAATGCCCAGCACCACATTAACCTTTTATATTACGTATAATCGCAAGAATTCACCGGGTACCTGCCGATCATATCAGATGTAACATTCCAACATGACACTCAGCTTGTTTTCAATTTTTATTTTATTTTAGGGAACCCTAAAGTTGTTTAAATAATTGTACTGAAGTATTCCGGGACATTCTGCAGCCAAATGCACGTGCTTAAACCAACTTTATCAAAATATTGCAACCTACCTTTTATCTTTACATTTTTTTTTAATTCTCGGGACATATCAATGGTATTTCCCCTTAAGATAGGCACGCAAAATTGTATTTTAAAAATGTATATTCCTTTATGCACGCATTGTTTTTTCTTGTTATATTTATATAATAAGTAAGGTCACATCGTTAAGAAAAACATGTCTACACTAATCAAACATATTTTTCGCTGATGCCCCCAGTGGGATCCGAACTTGATTTCGAATTTTACATTTACAGAAAGGTAAGCATTGTTTTGAAATCCATCCTATCTGTAAATAAAATAAGAAAAAATAACGAGTGAAATGAGTGATTAAGCTTGTTATCAAGTTTGAATTTCATGAAATAGTGTTATGTTCGTATTTTACTAGTTCCCCAAATACTAGGTACAGTGAACAGGCATTGTATCTATTGCTACAAGATACTTGTTGAACAAATCGAAATTACTTCGGCTTTGTTATTTTAAAATCCCGCCATTATGGCCAAATATAATCTCCTGACAAACTGTTAAGGACTAAAGCAACATCCAGAATTTGAACACATTGATTACATTAGCAATACATTCCGCCATACAGTCGTCTATCGATATTTGATGTTCCAATTAATTCAGTAGTTTTTTTAATGACCAAACACGTTAGGCGAACACATGGAATAGAGCTCTGAATAATAATGCAAGAGTTATAAACTGGCAATGATAATCGTCTCATTAATGAAATTTGAAGATGATACCTAAACAGGTTTGATATTTAAGCTCCCGACAAAGAAAAGATAGACACTCCGATGTTAACTTCCACTGTAATTGTGTAGTACTCGAACATAGTCACAACTTGGTATCCCTCTGAACCAGAATTTGTGGAAGTTGTAATCAGTAGGGACAGTAGTAAGGGCACCTTCGAACCGGTCCATAGATGAATTAAGTATTGCATTGTATATAACTTAAACAAATCTTCTCCTTGAAACCGCAATAATCATATATACAATATTTGGCGCCAAGCATCTCATAGTTGTCTTCAACAAAGTTTTTATTTAAATTAAGCCCATGAGGCTTTACATTAATAGAGGGCATACATGTTTTACGAACAGTTTCTGTTTTTCTCAATGCAATACATAGGTAAGTGGAGAGATTTTGTTACATCTGACGAGGCGATGTTTTTTGTTGGTGGAATATATGGAAGAAAAAGAGTATGTTATGTCAGAAAGGGAGAAATGTTGGCGATAAACTGAAGTTTGTAAAACGTGATGCGTTTGCCCGTGACTTTATGGTTTGGGCTGCTGTATCGTCCAGAGGTATATCAGAGATCAGAATAATTCCCAAAGGGACCAAGGTAAACTCAGAATACTGTATCAATTAAGTTATGAAACCATTTATACGAAAGGTTGTCACATGACTCTTTCCGGAGGGTAAACACGTCATGTCGCTCCATCAGGACAGTTCATCTAGCCACACTTCCAAACACACAGTGAACTTTCGTAAATATCAAAACATTACGTTCATATAACCCAAAGAATGGATGCCATATTTTCCAGATGCGGCCCCTATGGATTTTGGTATATGGAGGATACTAAATCGACGCTTACAGAAACGCCAAGTCAACTCAATTTCTGGTCTTAAAAGAGCTCTGAAGGACGAATGGCGCAAATTGGAACAAACCACCATCAACAAGACTTTGAAATCGTGACCAAAGCGTTGTAGGATGATTTACAATTGCCATGGATCTCATATTGAGCATGTGTTGCAATAAAATGTATTTACATTATAAATTATTCATTTTTTTGTTTTGTTACATTAGGGAAAACATGAATACATTATATTCAATCACGTGAAGTTACCTTCTTGCTAAAGAAAATTAAAAAAAAAACCTGTTCGTTGTGGATAAACAACATTCGAAATCGGTAAGATTAAAGCGTTAATAACACTTTTAACTTATGAAGCCCGAATGGGCTAGTGGTAGCGAGCTGTTTTAAGCTCCCGAAGGTCCTGGATTTATATCCCGATGAGTGCACAGTTTTTATCAAACGTTGTACTGCATATTTGATATTTTAGACTGTCCCAAATTGAACTATTATAGCTTCGTTATGAAAAACATCTAATTACATTTTTTCAAATATATGAAATAGCCTCTTTAAAGAGAATTATAATATTGAGGTCATAGTCGGCGCGTATTTACAGGTATAAAGGTACAAATGACCAGGCAGTTACTCAAACTTGCCCTGCGTACACTAATTGAAACGTCAGCACAGCATTTGAGTCGCGTTCTTGGAAAACGGGGCTTAATGCATGTGCGTAAAATGCCGTTCTGTATTAGCATGTGCAATCCGCACTGGCTAATCAGGTACGACGCTTTCCGCATAAACTAGATTAACGTTTAGAAAATACTTTCTATAAACGATAAATTCCATAAAAGCGGAAAGTGTCGTCCCTAATAACCCTGTGCAGACTGCTAAGGCTGATCCGGGATGACACTTTACGTTCATGTATTAAGCGCAATTTGTCAAGAATAAGGCTTATGTGTTTGATTGTTTCTCTTTATAGGAAAGATAACTCTTTAGCTGTGGACTATGCTTGTGGAAGATACAACTAAGTCTTCTGTGATGCGATGGCATTATGTGAACGAGTGTGATAAGCAATTTTCCGTTAATGTCACTGGACCTGAAGTGTTGCATTTCGAGGACTTAAAGTGTTGTGTCGAAATATTCCTTATCACGAACTATAACACAAAAGTTGGTATTATCAGTTAAGAATTTGTTTCGCTTTGTAAGGACTGTTAGTTCATGTTTTATCAATAAAATTATTTATTCAAACAGTTTTTTTAAATAACTATCTGATGAAACAATATATATTTGTTTTCAAGTGTCTGTTATTTATGAAAATGAAAACGTATCGTGATGATACAAAATATGTCTGAGCGTTGTTTCAAAGAATGCCTCTGTTGTAAATAATGTTTACACTTTAAATCTGATTTCACTGTGAAATAGTAAATGTTTATCTAAGGATTCATTGTTACCTGTTTATTTAATGTTTGATTTGTTAATGTTTATTATTAACATGTTTGATATCAATTTGTCAACATGTTATGTTTTGTGTTGACAACTACCCATTGCAAATAGTGTCCAGTTTACTGTAGATTTAGTGCAGAACTGTTCCTTTTTCATGTTTTGACAAAGACATTGGTGTTGCTTCTTTGTGAAGATAATGTATCAATACAATGTAAAGACAAACCATTTGTCAACCCTATTCACCCCTAAATAGAGAATCATTTGCTTAATGCCTAAACGGACAAATACATAAAATGGACGCAAATCGTGTAGCACTACACAAGCGGCTTACATGTAGCCTCATCTACACCTAAAGGAAATTCAAACAAAACGCATAACATTTTTCATCATTTATCCATTATTATATATTATATACAGGCGTTGTGATATTATGTGCACCTCGAGGTGGGTGGGATATAAATAAGATACCCTTTCGAAGGGTGTGGTAAATCACTGTGAAATTCACTATACACAGTAAAGTTTATCTTCTCAACCTTCTATAATATCGTGTGAAGAATTGGAAATTGGAAATGTTAATCGAAGGCGTGCCACCGTTTAGCCGTAAGGACTTCATGAATTTTAACAGCAATTTTGGGCAGCTTTTGGAAAATACAATACAAATACAAGATTGGGTGATAAAGATTGACTCAAAAATGGTTACAATGTTTGTCTAAGATTTGAAATTGTGACCTTGTTTTTACACGCACGCGATCCAGATTCGAAATCGGCCTAGATATTGTCAAGATAAACGTTCTGACCAAGTTTCATTAACCTTGAGTCATGAATGTTACTTGTAAACGGGTAACACGGTTTTGAATATTAATATTTTAACTGGATTTTTGTAATACACGTTACCCAGATTTACATCCGGCATAGATATTGTAAAGACAAACATTCTGACCATGATTCATTGAGGTTGGAAATCAAATACAGTACTATAGAGTGTTAACAAGCTAACACTTCATGCTTAGGTAGGAAGTAATCGGATCAAAGTAAGCTTGAATACCGTTGAGTAAAAGCCAATATTGGTTTCTTCAACGTACCCATCCAGATCCAGATCCAGAATAATTCTTTCACTTCTTACAAACTATATCAATAAACGTGTAAACCTTTATTGAAGGGAACAACACACATCTATATCAACACTTTATGTTTTTCTCAAAATTCATGAGCCATTAACAGAGAGAGAAAGTATTGTTTACCTTTTTTATTTTGGAAAAACAATATAACGTTTTGTCATGATTAATATATAAATCATGTCGTAAAATTGTTTTTCAACTCTTGATGGACAAGCGTATCATTTTAAAATGGAAATTCATGTTTGAACTAAATTAATTACTGTAGTGCCTGAATTCATTCACACTTCATTACGTTTAATACATACATTCGAATCATATATTAATCAGTAGTTGAATATGACATATATCAATCGGTAAACCAACACTATCACAAATATACAACATAGATCCTGATTAAGGGGAAACGGTAAAGGGCGTGTAGATCATAATAACGATATTAATATGTTGAACTATACATATGAATTGCGTGCATGTGTAAAATGTGTATGCTACAGTTCATTTGTCCAATATCGTGCACAAGAAACATGTTTTACAATGTATTTTTAACAACTGATAAGACGCAGAACACGCCGCATGTGCCAGTTAGCGGCATTGTTTGTATCAAAATAACGCAGCGATTCCTTGTGGTTATATAAAGCTTCTTCATAGTGTTCCTCCATTTCATAGCAGTGTCCCATCAATATAAAGAAGTGAAACTCCAGCTGCTGGATCAGTATTGAATTCTCATTATAAACAATTAGTTGGTCCTTTATGTGACTGGGCAAAATACATGTGCGTAAAGTGTCATCCTGGTTTTTCGCTAAGAAGAGACATCATTTAAACAAAACATTCCATAAAATCGGAAACTGTCGTCCCTGATTAGCCTGTGCGGACTGCACAGGCTAATCTGGGATGACAATTTACGCACAAGCATTATGCCCAGTTTTCTCAGAACACGACACAATTATACCTGCAGTATAGCGAGGTCATAACTGCACATGAAAATTACAAATAGTCATTCGCACTAATTGCACCAATCCAGAAAGCATTCACTCGCCTGTGTTTTGTGTAATAACATTTACATGATTTTGCAGATTTGTTCAGATTGATCCCCAATGCTGACCCGACGTTTCCGAAATCATCACGTTGTCCTCCTGGCAATAGCAGTCTTCGGGACCATCTGTATAGCACTGTACCAATCGTGATACATCGACTATCTCCGGAATCCTCCGAAAGCTAATCGACTCTCTCCGGAATCCTCCGCAATTAATCGTCTGCTGATCCAAAGTGCAATAAATCGTAAGCTGATCCAGAGAGAGCCCGGCACCTGTCATTCGGACCCCTGAGACAAGACACTGATTACTCCTTTGATGAGTGGGTCTGAACCCCGACCAAATGCTGCCAGGGATACTTCCGAGCACACGGACACGAATTCGTGTGGTTGCAATATTCGCATATATTGAGCAATACCATGTTCAGTGTTCCGTGCGATAGCAAAGTGCGCGCGTATAACTTTCGATATTCTATAACTATCGAACGACCGCTACAAATTTGGATGAATAGCAATTAAGCCATACTCAATAAAATATATCAAGGATCTGGACAGTGTGACCGCGCCTTCATTCGTTACAAAACGAATCGAGGCACATAATCTTTACCATACGCTGTGTGAGTTGATGAACGTATTCCTCGTCTCAAAGGCGATGAAAATGAACGCCAGTCTAGTGAATGTCGTCTGGATGGACGACAGGACCGCCAAGTCCCCTTGACGACACGTGGAACGTCCTGTTTGATAATGTCTATAGATACGAAAAGATGAACTTGGTCTATACAAACTTGACATGGACTATCATAGGTTACAATAGTCCACTCAACTTCCATAATCTTCCATAAGCGCCTTATTTTGAAGATTTTCGAGATTTCGTCATTGCAGCGTATGATGTGATTGAAGAAAAACGCTTGGATTGCAATAGATTAAAAATAACGATAATTCTGCGGGAGGACTATATGACGAACCTTGGAAGAAAGGAGCTATTAAATTGATTAGTACATATACAATTTTAAAACGAGGACGAAATTGTATGTAACTTCCTTTGGATTTGGGTTATATTTTGTGGTTGAAACGTAAGACAGCGAACAGTTTAAATATTAAATGTAGTATTGTTCTCGAACATACAGATGCCGGTGACGATATGCTATCGTCCTCAACAAACGTTTGCGCTCGACTGAGACATTGGTGCGTGCAAATAATAAATCATATAAAACCACACCTTACAGGAAAGACTATTTAAAAAAGTAACACCCAACAATTTAAAAACAAACGTTGATAGACCATCTCTGTCAATACTTCCCCCCTGTAAAAAATGACGTCCCGTCATTAGTCAAATAATGAAACAAGAATACATCAAGTTGATCAGTCATAATGCTACAATACTTTAATCTAGCAACTTAATTATCATACTAAGTATAAGACTTCTACCGTACTACTAAAAGTAGGACTAAACAGCTTCCGCTTGATCTAATTCCCCATATGTAAGATATAGACAAAATAACTCTTGAAGTTATTCATCTTATAGCATATCTTTAAAGTTATTTACCACTTATGTAATGAAATAATCATATAACAGTTTAAGACTACGTACACGGACATAATATGTTTGCATCAACACATATATCGAATCGTCAATTTAATCTTCAATCTCATGCATATACTACTGCTGTAGATAACTTACATCGTACTAGTTATCATGAAAACGTAAAACATAAAGCAGCTTATACCTTCTGCAGTGATATATGGTCTAAAGACTCCATAGTAACTTGGTGTTAATATGTCAGACAATACATTCTGTATTTGTTCTGCAGTAATAGTACACATGTGATAGTCAGCATATCTAGCGGGTGGTTTAATGCTCCGTGTTGACCTATTTGGAGGCGGGACTGGTCTTCGCATTTCTTCTGGTTGAGGTTCAGCACGCGGTCTCGGAATAGGCGGCTCCCTTGTCCTTCGTTCAGCAGTTGCACTTTTGTTTGCTGTATCATCACTGCTATCATAGACTTTCAGGGTACTCATGTTGATTATATGTTGTATCTTCTGCATTATCCTCATCTTCTGGTGCTGTTGCTACACCATCTTGCGGAAATTCATCTTCACTTCTTGAAGTTCTTGAAGAAACATTACTGCTCTCTTTCTCTTCATCTTCATTATCTTCTCTCTCTTTATCTTCAATTTGTTCTGTTTGTTCTGCAATATCCCTCCACATTTGGAGTCCGCGGATGGGCGTCCCCACTAGGATGCACATATGTTGTCTCATCATCTGAATCCATATCTTATGCTCTCTGGTCGAACTGTTTCAGTTTTGAACCTAGTTGAACTCTTTTCTTGAGCCGGCGTTTCACACTCTTGTTTCTCCTCTTCAAATCTGCTTGTAACACGGTACATATTGTTCTCTGCTCTATCAGGTGATCTTATTCTGTACACTGGAATGTCTACATTAGGTTGATCTATTACTAAATAAACCACAGACTCATACTTATCAGCAATCATTATGTTTGCCTTTATGAGCCAATACTTTTAAGATGAAATTGTCACCTATATTTAATCTACTAGCTTTTGCTTTACTATCATATTATTTCTTTCGTTTAGTTTGAGCATTTTTAATAAATCAACTGGCGACTTCTCTCACTGTACTCATCTTTTCTTTCAAGTCACATACATACTTTGATTAACGTGTTATTACTTGTTTCCGGTTCTTCAAACATGGCATCTATGGGTACTTTTGGTGTACGTCCAAACATTATTTCAAATAAACTAACTTTTTTATGCTTGGTGCAGCTATAGGTAAAGACTAATGGTGCAATGTTATTTTTCCAGTCAGATTGTTTTTTCAGGCTCTAAAGTTCCAACATGTTCGGTAGTGTTCTATTCATTTGCTCTGTACAACCGTTTTCCATTGGATGAAATGGTGTTGTTGTTCTTTTTTTTCATTTCCATTATTCACACAACTCTTTGATTTATTAAGACTCGAAATTTGCTCCCCGATCTGAATGAAGCTTTTCTGGGATTCCATAATGGACAATACAGTTATGTTACAAAGCATCTGCTGTAGTTTTGGCAATCTGATTTCGAGTTGGAACGGCAACTGCAAATTTTGTGAAGTGGTCAGTGATCGCTAAGATATTACCACATCCGTTAGAAGGTTCAAGTGTCAAGTAGTCCATGGACACTAGTTCAAGTGGGAAAGATGGTTGAATGTTCTCCACATGACATTGAGTAGATGTTTTTCTTTTTAGTTACCTATCACAGTTAGTCACCCAATTTTCAACATCCCTAGACATGTTAGGTCAAAAAAAACTTCTGTTTACAATGAAAGTGTTCGGTCCCTTCCAGGAAGACCAATTGACTATCGTGAAAACCCTTCAGTATTTCATCCCAATATACTTCAGGTAAAACTAACTGTCTAATCTATTTAGAACTTTCTGACACCATTTCTTGTACAAAATTCCTCTTATGACCTTAAAATTCTGGAAATGTTATCTCATAATAAAGTCTTCTTTACTTCTCATCTGGTTCTCGTCAGGTAAAAGTTATCAATAATCATGCGTCGCCATTTCTCACTCAACCGATCATTTGTCTGCTTGAATTTAATTTCCTGCAATTCAATCTGCGCCATCACAATACCAGGTGGTTCAGTCAGCTTCAACAATGTTTATGTTGTTACAGGGTTATGTTTCAATAACCTGGTATTGGATATGTAAAATTGATACAACAAACTTATTTAATTGTAGAATTATTATTTCAACCTTTTCGGTTATTTCTTTCAATGTGGGTACCTGCTCATGGCATCTGCATCAACATTTGTAGACCAGTACTGTAAGTGATCACAAAATTAAATTCACCTAAGGCAGAAATCCACCTGTTGACCTGAAGCATCTAGCTTTGCCATTGTGAGTAAGTATGTCAAAGGGTTGGTATCAGTGGATACCATGAAATGTTGTAGAGACCAGTTATCTTTAAATTTCTCAGTTACTTCCCCACTTCAATGCCGATAATTCTAATTTAAAGGCAGAATACATGTTTTCAGACTTGGATAAAGATATGCTTGCATATGAAATCAATGCTTTGTTCTGGTACAAACAGCACCTAAACCAGTGTCACTGGCATCAGTGTGAAGTTAAAAGGTTTTGTGAAGTCAGGATATGCTAAGATAGGCGGAGAGAGTTTTCAATTGATCAAATATGTTTTGTTCTTTTAATGCCAACTTCCATTCCTTTTTCGTTTTCTTGGAACCTTTTCTTACATGCATTTGGTGGAAGGAGATCCGTTAATGGTTTTGTAATAGAAGAAACATTCTTAATAAATCTTTTATAATATCCTGCAAAGCAATGAAAGAACTTTATTCATTATAATTTCTAGGAGTCGGCCAATTCTTAATATGTTCTATTTTTCCTGTATCAGTCTCGATGCCTTCACTTGATACAACTATGACCAAGAACAATTTTCTCTTGAATGAAGAAGCATTTCTCTGGGGCTAACTTCAGTCCACATTTAGCAAGTCTCTTTAAAACTATATCAAGCCTTCCCAAATGTTGTTCGTACGAGTCGGAACAAATAATGAGATCGTCCAGGTAGATGACGCATTTTTTATATTTATTTCGCCTGAACATTCTTGCATGAGACGTTGGTAGGCTGCAGGACGATTTGATAACCCAAATGCCAATTTATTATATTGAAAGAAACCTTAAGTTCAAACTGTGAAGGTTGTTCTTTCTTTGCGTGACTTCTTTATTTCCACTTGATTGTGTCCTGATTTTATATCAATGGTTAAACAATATTTGGCTCCATTTAAAACATCCAAAACCTCTTCTATTCTGGACAGTGCAAATACAGGATGATAAATCCAACAAAAAACACATATGTTTTCCTTTTTTATCAACGTTTCGGCTTACGCCTTCATCAGGATAACACAAATAATAACAGAAAGCGGATGTTACTGTAATTGACTTAACGTACATTAAATTACAGGAAAATGTACGTGCATAAAACTATCGGATTCAAGAATACACAATTTCCTATAAAATTATAGTTACAAATACCAACAGAAAAAAACAAAAGTAAGCTAAATGACAGGGCAAATGAATCTTTTACTGCTGTACTGTTAAGTTCTCTATAATCTACACAAATTCTTAAAGTGCCATTCCTTTTTCTAATTACAACAAGGTTGCTCCACCAAGGTGATTTAGATTTTCTTATAACTACCGTGTCTACTAATTATTGTAAATGTTGGCGTACTTCATCTTTCATATGAGGTTGTATGCTTCGGTGTTTTTGTTTGAATGGGATTTCATCACTCAAATCAATCATATGTTTAATTTGATCTCAATTTCCAATTTCACGATCCTCTTTGGAAAATATATGTTTATGCCGTCTAAGCAATTTAACTATTTGACTCGCTTGGTCTGAGGTTAAAATATAATTGGCAATTTGGACATCAATAGAGATCTGTTTGCTACACATCCTCTTCATTAAGTGTGTTACTAGTGGGGATATTTTGTTCAATGGTTGCTGGTTGCAACTCACATGTTGCAGTGGTGATATAACTACTACTATTGGTAGTTACATTTGAAATATTGACAACCATGGGTTGACATTTTGAAAAGGTGTAATTTACTAACCCTGTTGTTATGCCAACAATTATTTGTAAACCAGTCAATGGTGAATCTGTAGGTCACAGCCGTGGTAGGTTGTATGTCCAATTCTCTTTCTGAGAAACAATAAATATCCTTGGACTCATTTGGTTCTAAATATTTGTGTTCTGATTTGCAGATTTTAAAATAGCAATCCTTTTATTATTGTTCTGCAATACTTTGTCTTGGATATTCATAATCCTAAATGCTAAGTTCCATGGTACATGCATGTTTGCCTTCTGCAAATACTATGTGCCTTACTGGCTTTTACAATTGTCAAGAAAACATGACAAAATATTTGTAAAAATAATAATTGGTGTCAGAGCTGAATAATAAGTATAAATAGACACTTAAGTGGTTCGGGCTCTAGGTAAACCATATTCAAATCTAGTAATGGGTCTGCTTTTCTAATGCCTAGTCTAACAGCTTTACGATCATGCTCATTTCTATGTACACAACTCCATTGTTGACGTGTAACTCTACGTTAGATCTGGCTTCGTAGAAAATGAAGATCTGGTCTAGTCCTCTCAGAGCGTAACATTCACTTCAATTCTTTTCAATGTTAAATGTTGCTGTGATAATTCCACTACACTGGTTGCACATGTCCCACATAGGTATCAGGGCAACTGTCGTCTTGTTGCCATTCGAGGTCGGTATCTGGTTTTGTCTGGTCATCACTGTGGAGACTGACCATCTGTTGTCGTCGAAGGTGAACACATCGATGACATCACGTTTAGCTGCTTGAGACAACTCTTGTTTCTATTTAGGGCTCTTGGCAGCCCCCTTGGACCGATTGTTGTTTTTCTTGTTTCTGTTCTTGATCCCATAATTAAAGTTCCTGTCAGCTAGGTCTAAGTATTAAACTCTCCGGAAGATTGTTTATCCGAAATAAATACCAGAAAATGCTTCGTTAACAAATTAGGACAATAAAAGTCAACTGAATATATTCTCAGATTAAGGAACTGCCGAGGACACTATTCGGTCTTAATAATACATGTATATGTATAATGTTTGCTTTTTTACAAGAATTCTACGGCAATCGCTTGATTAATTCACTGATTACCAAATTTGGATTCTCTTCTGTTCGCTGTCTTACGTTTCAACTACAAAATATAACCCAAATCCCAAAGAAGTTACAATGGCGCCCCATGTTGGGCGTCAAAGTAACTCAGCCAAAATCGCCGATCACCAAGGGAATTGAGCCCGGGACCTCCAGGTTCAAAATCAGACAGACACTCTACCGCGTCGCTATGAAAGCTTGCTCATATTGCAAGGCAGTATAAGTTCTCCTTATAACGAACCCTGCTATATGTAGACACTGTTAAATCGGGTTCCGAGGCGGTTATTCTAGAACTAATTGTCAATTTGGACCAGGTGAAAGTCATGACCCGGACTGATGTTCTCATAGGCATGCACGGGGCGGGAATGAGTCACGTGATGTTCATACAAACGCACGCGGTTCGAAATGTTTCCGCAATATTGGGGTTTTCTTCGACACTTAAGGCGTTAAATATTTCGGATGGAAAAACGAAGCCCTACGTAATCAATTTGACGAGTTTTATACTTATATACCCTCTTCATTTGTCAGAGAGAATTGTCAAAAAATTCTTCAGTTGATGTGCTTAGAGTAATTGATTGACAGGTTTTAAATAATAGTCCGAAATAATTTATGAAACAATGTGTGTAAGGCAGTTGTGTTTTTTACAGTGTAATTAAACAAAATTGTTGTGATGTTGATTGATTGGATATTAAAATGTGTGTATGTCCTTTAATATGTTCATTTTATCACCAACAAATCATCATCTGCCCAAATGGAAATTTTAACAAATGTATGTATTGTATTTGATTTGTGTTGTGATGCTATGAGGTTTAAAATTATTTTATTTTACACTGAAATGTTTTGTGAATTATTTTGGCAAAGTTTTGAAGCGCTGATAATAGACTGGGTTATGGAGACGCTGGTTGCTGTGGTGTATTAGATATGGTGTCCGCCTATCGACCGGGAGGTCACGGGTTCGATCCAGGAGCGTTCTTTAGATTTCCCCCTGAAAGGCACCCACTACTGGTTCTTAGTCCCAGGAAACGGACTCGAGAGTGTTCCAATAAGCCGTCGGCTTTCGATGCAATCGAGCTAAAATAAATAGGTTTAAATTAAACAAAGACCACGACACACCAGAAGCGAAACGGATTCCAGTGGGCACTCTGGAAACAGTAAGACTACCTCGAATTTGCAGACGATCTGGCTCTTCTCTCCCACACCCAACAACATATGCAGTAAAAGACCAACATGGTATCGGACAACTCAGCAAGATTGGGCCTCACCATCAACGGAGGGAAGAGCAATGTGTTCAAGACCAATGCACCCAACGACTGAACCATCACAGTCCAAGGCGAGGCGCTGGGGGATGTTGAAAGCTTCACCTTTCTCGACGGTATTCTGGACAACCATGGAGGAACGGATGCAGACGTCAGAACCCGCATCGGTAAAGCACGAGCAGCCTCCCATCACCACCATAAATAAAATACAGGTCTTCATCAACATCCGCATCAAGAAGATTCTCAAGATCCACTGGACAGACCAGATCGACAATGAAAGGCCCATACATTCCTCACATACATGGAGCAATTTTGTCGCTGTACTCATTAATGATCTCATTACATCAATGGATGAAATTTATGATCGTCTCCACTGATGATTGCAAAAGCTGTGCTTATCGTGAGCACGGCAATGAGTTTGCAAAATAAAGAAGTTAAACTCCAAGCAAAAAAATGAACGTTGAGTATTTTCTATTGCTTCCGGCAAAATCAATTGCACATATACAGTACCTTGTCAATCCTTGAACAAATCCAAGTCAATGGAGATATGTTCCAACAAACGAAAACCTAGCATATATGTGCCAAGAGGTTTACCTGTTAACAGTCTTGCTGTTGCGAACTATTGGTGGGAAGGCCTCAGCTTCCTAAATGAAAGTCAGAACGAATGGCATAAGAGCAAAATTGATGTGGGTAAGGATGGAAAACTTGAAATGCGAAAAACAGCGCAAACAAATTTGCGTACGTTTTATGTGTCACAAGAAGAGTGGAGACTTAGCCCGGAAAGATATTCAAATTGGACAAAACGTGTTAGAATTCGAGCATGGGTCAATAGATTCGGTAAAAATTGCAAAATGAAGAGAGAAGATCGAGTCCGTGGGCCATTGAATGCAGTTGAAATAGAAGAAAGCAATAATGAAATTAACAAAGAGACACAGAGAAGATATTTTGCGGAAGAGTATGATAAACTTAGTAAGAATCAGAAAGTAGGAATTTCCAGCAAACTGATCAAACTGAATCCAAGATTAGACACCGAAGGGGTGATGAGAAGTGACAGTAGACTAAAGTACTCTGAATTTCTTCCATATGACACTAAATATCCTGTGTTACTACCCAGAGTCCAGTTACAGAGTTAATTGTGAAAGATGCCCTTGAAAATAACAATCATAGTTGTTTTATTTTGTTATGTGTGAGATTACTGCTGATCAAAACCTGCCATAAAAATAATATTAATTAAGATTTGACAATGAAAAGGAACACAAAAGTGCGAAAAATAAAAAAGTCTTAAGAAAGCGTACCACCTCAAATTAGATTTAAAGTGAACAATCAGCAACTACCTCACACTTAAAATATGTTTTGATGTTAATCTAATGGTATTTAATATATTACTTAAATATCAAAGTTATACATGTATGTCACATTTATTTAATATCACAGACATTCAGTATAGACTGGTTATAAGATATATTATAGAAAAAAGTTCACACTTTTGGGAAACTTAGTAGATCTATGTAAAATGGAATAACTTGTATAATATAGTGTAACAACCTAGGATTGCCCATGAAAGCCCGAAAGCTTATTTCAAATGGGGTACAGTTTAGGTTATACTTGCTATAATAAAATCATATGTGAAAGTTACACAAAATAAACAATAAGTCCCTGATAATTATTGAGTTTACATGTAAGTTGTTAAGATCATGTTTCTATAATATATTTGCCATGATGACTTGATCATATTCTAATAAGTACAATTAAAGTGTTTTAGCTAAGCGCAATAGATGGTTCTTAACAGCTTATTTGAACTTATGTTTATTATCAATTTTCTTTATTGCATCTATTGCACCTTAAAAGATACTTTCAATGAAACGTTTAATCGATTGAACAGAACACGCCAATATAAATAAATAATATTTATTTATTTATTTATTTATTTACATATATACATTTATTTATTTATTTTTATATACTTACGACTATACCAGGGGCAATGTCTGGGCATACTTAGGCCATTTCAATTACGAATCTCAAGATTTAGCCAAAAACGATAAATAAAAATTACAAAATTGAAATAGATCCGTTGATGATTTTTTAAGAAATAATGAAAACCGAATGAGCTGCTCTCGAAGTTCCTTCAGTGTATATTTTTCAGCTTGGACCGTTAGAATTGTGTGTGTTAAATGGTATTAGGTTACCATTAATATAACTTATGGCGCGTCATAAACCAATTTCTCTTATCCACCCAACCCATGAAGAGAAAAGTAAGATGTCCCAAATTGTAAATATAATATATTAGAAAAAAAAGGTACACCATATACTATGGAAGTGAATATCCGCCAGTCCATTCATGTTGACAAATGACAATTGCATTTTGCTTTATTGTATTTGTTACAAAATAACTGCGTCTTACTTGCGTCTTTATGCTTGTTTCTATGGAGCAGTATAAATGTCAAAATTGTAATGCGCATTATAACAAACTTGTTATGCTTGTTTATTATCTTTTAGGAACAATGTTATTAAAAAACTGTTGAAATGTGTTTAAATGTACTTTTCTTTCGGTAATTTCCATTCCGCTTTTCAAGTGTTTTGTTATGATATTGCCTGTTTTAGATCGGTAATTTGCAATATTGCAACCGCTAATCGCCTAATGCTTAACTGTAAACCGCAATACGCTAAACCTCAATACGTTAAACTGAATTCGATAACGAAACTAAACTTGATGTCAGCTCTACTTAATGACGTAATCAAACTATAAATTTGCGTTCAGCAAGCTTTTGAATGTTTCACTCAGTTTCTTTAAAAAAATGTTGCGGTTGTTAATTTTCGTATATAGATAAATTCTTAATAAAAATGAAATTAGTGTAATTCGAATACATGGATTCCAATATTGAGTGACGTGCGCAAAACATGTTGGTCGACATTTTCTTAGGGACAGACAGAAACAAAGTTTTATAAATTCTAATACTTTGAGGACGATAAAGTGTTTAAAATGTGGTGCAATTTATCCATAACTGTCTACTTAATATTAATTGTGCAGTGACCGTTTGTGCAGAAATCATCGGATGTTGGAGATACTTGATTGACTTTATCACTGGCTGACCATGCTGACACTGAGTGACAGTGACGCCTATTTTCGCGAGCATCATTCGGACTAAACCAGTTCTGACATCCATCGGTTAACATGTGGACCAATGTGAGTACATTTACATGTATGTGATTATTATTTTAGTTTGATCATTATATTCTAAGTGAAATTTTAAAGTCGCCACAGAAAAGTTTTGAAATTGTAAAAGTAATCGATAATCACGATCCGCTGACACTGGAAAGTCACGCGGCTTGGCGATATTCCAACAAAAATGATGTCATGCAACATGATTTGCAATGATGAGTAAGATACATAAATGTACGATAAGCCAATTATTTATTTACTTATATAATCTATTCACTTTTCAGCTTTCTTAAAATAAACGAAAATACATATTAACACGTATTATGTCTATTTTCTATAGGGGGAAATCGAGGATGTCCAACTCGAACTCGAGGACCATACCATCAGCGCCAGGCGGACAAGTCCTCCTCCTTATTCTCCTCTGCTGATTCGGACAGGTGTCTAGTGACGAGGACGACGTCTTCGCTATGACGACCTCGTAGCGCCTCAGCCAGAGTAGCCGCAAGCAAATCTCGGAGGACGAGACTCGCGAGATCTCCCTAGTTTTTGCAGAGGAGATAGCTGAGTCAGTCGACACGGGTAAAACGGTGTCCATCTTTAGATGTACGTGATAAGCGTAAACCTAAGATAGCGCAGCTCTCGGGAAAATAACTCCGTGAGAAACTATGTAACATTGAGAAAAAACGCAAGTTGCGAAAGTCACGAGGAGTTGGTTATCCTTCAGTTCATGTTACCTATGTCTGCTGACAGTACTGGTGTTTGTACCCAGGAAACTGTTGGATATATTATGTTGTTATTTTCTCGTTGTATTCATGTAGTTCTGTGTCCAGTACTGGTTCTACCCAGGAACGTGACTTTTTATGTTGTAAATAGTGTGTAAATATTTATAATTATATGTATCCTTTGTAAGTACTGGTTCTACTGGTTCTACTAACCCTACCAAGGAAACTTGATTATGTTCTTGTTGTATTCATGTATTACTGTGTCAAGTACTGGTTCTACCCAGGAACGTGACTTTATTATGTTGTAAATTTGTTGTAAAATTAATGTGTACACTTTGTTAGTACTGATTCTTCTAACCATACCCAGGAAACTTTATTATGTTCTCGTTGTATTCATGTATTTCTGTGTCCAGTACTGGTTCTACCCAGGAACGTGACTTTATTATGTTGTAAATTTGTTGTAAAATTAATGTGTACACTTTGGTTAGTACTGGTACTACTGGTTCTAATAACCCTACCCAGGAAAATTACTTGATTCATTGTTATATTCAATTAATATGCATTCATAATTAGTACTGGTTCTACCCAGGTTTTTTTGTCTGAAACTATTAAAATTATTACACACAACACTTACACAACAGTGCAATAATATTACAGACACTCGCTTGTTGTTATCAATATTACCTTGAGCAAAGCGAAAAGACTTTTTAAACGCAACAGTGCGAACGAACTTACAATATTATTTAAGGGCTAAATGTATCCGATAATTAATACCAAATCTTTATCCGCAACACTTAATGACTGATTGACTTAATAAGTGACTGAGTGAGTGACTTAGTGATTGAGTGACTGTCCGTGAGTGCATGAGTTAGTGAGGGAATGACTGAGTGTTTGTCTTATTGACGTTTTGTCGCTCAACACGAATATGAAATCCGTCTTTAAAACAAAGCTGCAATTAAAAAGTTATACGGGTACAAAGGTTACCCACCCCTTGATTTTTATTCCGCACTATGTAAATACATATGGGAAAATATGACTGCAGCTCCATTATTTTTTAACGGATCAAGATGTCGCAAAAATTCCAACGGATTCGTGCTCATGACGGCATATGGATTTACACGTATAATTGTTTCATTTGGAGAATAATGGTTTTATGTGAAAAAAGTCACCCACATGCTACTATGTCAAGTAATTTGCACGTGTATTTTTATAATCACGTGGTTGTTCGCTTTGAAAGCAGGTGCTCATGAAAGTATCCTTCGGTACGTCTACCTTAAAATAGCAAGAAGTATCGTTGAAAACGATGGATGATCCCCTTATGTTCATAATAAAGTAAACAGGTATTAATAATAATAAATGAAAATAATAGTATACATAGTATAGTAATAGTATACACTCACTCTTTCTTTAAAATGGAACTCAATGCCAAATAACACCGGTCACTAAAGTACATGACCTTGAGAAAATCTACTATTAGCCTCGGTGACCTTGACCCCAGTGACCACAAACCTCATCAAAAGGTAGAGGTCCATGCAAGGTATCTTCATGCCAAATATGTAAAAGACCGGTAAAATATTGAAGGAGCTATGAGAAACTGTAACAAAAGTGTGACGGAAGGAAGTAAAGGCCCAGTCTCACTATGATGCCGTTGGGGACGACCGGGATGAACCGGGGCTCCGGGAAAGTATTAAAATGTTTAATACCTCCGGGAAGGACCGGCAACGACCGGCGCGGCACCGGGAACAACCGGGACGGCACCGTAGTTCCACCCGGGCCCATGCAGACCCCGGCAGAGCTACGGCAACGCACCGGTTGTCGCCGGTGGTGCCCCGGTGAATGCCGGCAGAGTTCCGGTATAGCTACGGTACATCGGTAAACCGGCGCTCTGCCGGGACGCCACCGGTTTTCACCGGGGCTCCGCCTGGGCATTACCGGCGACTTGGCTAAACCGGGGCGTTGCCGTAGCTCTGCCGGGGTGTGATGCCGGTATAGCCCCGGTGAGTGCCGGTGGAGTTACGGTATACCGGGGCTCTGCCGGGACGCTGCCGGCTTTCACCGGGGCTCCCCCTGGGCATTACCGGTGACAACCGTGGCTCTGCCGGTGATTTACCGGGATAAACCGTAGCTAGTCCGGGATTGACCGGGACTATGCCATGTTGTTGACCGGCTTCAACCGGGGCAGCACCGGGAAATAGTGTGACCGCGTTAAAAAATGTATACGCCATCATCCTGGTTCTCGCCGGTCAACCGGCGTTAGCAAACCGGGATGAACCGGGGCTCTACCGGCAATAGTGAGACTGGCTACTAAATGCTCCACCGAAAATTTTCGGGGAGCATAATTAGCTTGAGAGATTTACGGCAAACAACCATTCCTATCTATGTTTTCGTTAAAAATCGAGCGGTCTATGAAATGAATCATTAAACAATAAAAACCTTTAATTGATATCACCGCTCGTCAACACGAGTTAAGTAACTCCATGCTACAACTGACAAACTTGAAGGGCGACAATTTACGTCGATACCGTTTCAGGTTCAGCTAGCTATGACAATTATTATTTTTTATTCGTATTCGAATTGCAGTTAAGCGTATTACGGTTTATCGTTTAGCATTAAGCATAAGCAGTTTACAAGATTGCCCAAATCCAAACGGAAAGTATAATATTAAGAAACAAGTTTTAATATTCAGTTTAGTTTCGTATTCGAGTTGCAGTCAAGCGTGAGACGTATTGCGGTTTGTCGTTAAGCATTAAGCATTAGGCATAAGGCACTTTGCGGTTTACAACATCGCGCATTACAATTTTGACATGAATGTTCTGGCGGATATTCCCTTCCATAATATACGGCCAATCAATTTTCTCCAATTAGTTTTAGAATATCTAAAATATGTTACATTGAAGATCCTGTATCTTTTTTTCATCAAAAACCTATTTTAGGTATCGAACGAAGTTTTGGGTTGTTTTTGCTAAATTTATTTTTATGTTCGTGGGGCGTAATAAAGTGAGCAGGATGTCTCAGATGTGTGGGCCGGAGTTAACGTATTCGCGCTTATACAAAGATCGCTTTACATAGATATATGTATTTTCAAACGAAAATATGTAGGTGGCTCCACGAAATGCATTTTTTTACTTTCCTTGAAATTGATGGGCTTAACAAAAATTCTTATAGATGGATAGATACATGTATTTTTAAACGAAACAGTGTAGGTGTCTCCGAGAAATTTATTTGTTTTTTTACTTTCCTTTAAAGTGGTGGGTTTTGGCAAAATTAATTAGACTTTTCGATTTAATTAAATGTCGCCAAACCGTAAAATTAAGATCGTCAAATGATTACGTTTGCGCACGGGTTATTATGTCGCGTGGGTAGTATATCATCATGCGTTAAAGGCGAACACAATATTTGGATTGTAAATGATTAAAAAACCTTAATACCATAATAAATCCTACTGTAATTGAATATAATGGTTTGTTCAATGCATGAATGTTTAATTAGAACTTAAAGTATTGTGTGTGCATGTTTTAAAATTAATTACGTATATTGGTTTCAATATTTTCTTATGTGAATACCTGGCGATCACCTGGTGAACAGCTCTTCACTGTTATTTGAAACGTATCGAACACCTAGTGTATAGCTATGCATTGTGATGATTGAAAGTCCTGTTTTGTACGGCCGCAAACAACATTGTATCATTCGAATACCTAGCGAAGATCTTGTGAAGAGCTGTTCCTTGTAATTTGAAACACTATCTAATACCCAGTTCACAGCTATGCATTATGCTACTTGAAAGCACTGCTCAATACGTCGGAAATCACCATTTTCTTATTTGAATACATGGTGAACACCTGGTGAACAGCTCTTCATTTTAAGTTGAACACGTATCGAACACCTAGTGCATAGCTGTACGTTGTGATGCTTGAAAGTCCTGCTCTATACGGCCGCAAACAACATTTAATTCTTCGAATACCTGGCGAAGATCTGGTGAAGAGCTCTTCATTTTAATTTTAAAACCTGTTGAACACCGAGTGCGAGGTATTGCACTGCTAGGGGGCGCTAAATCATTTTGTCACCGCCATTGATTGAAAAAAGTGTTCTTAAATTTGTTAATACAACTTTTTAGGCTGAAAAATATATATTGAAAAAGGACTCTGAAGCCCCTTATGACTTTACATGGGGCAATGCAGTTTTAAAAGTGAATTTGAACTTCCCAAGCGAATATAAATAATGCTGTCCATTCTCTTGTACCTGTTCCAAAGTTGGTAATAGTTTTAACTTACATAAAGCAATGATAAATCACTATAACTAGTGCGTGATAGTATTAATACGGATTCTTATTTATAGGCAGGTGTCAATTATTTTGTGTTGTCCAAGGAATAACACTAAAATCGTTATACAGCTTGACCGTTACATGTTTTGAATTAAAAAAAGTGTCATGAAGATTGTAATTTTAAAAATTAAAGTGAATGTCTAAACCATGTCTAAACAATGTTTATAACATATATATTACTCAAACCGCCACTTATGAAGTACATATAGATAAACACGCATGTTACTGATAATTCCACAAAACATTAATTAGGGAAATAAATATATAATTGTAAGATTGCATTCACTAAATTTAGAATTACTTGTACTACAATCGCAAAATCACAATCTATTTCAGTTTTTATGGAGTAAATGAAATATAAAGTCTGTATTGCATCATTCCGTCCAAATGTGTAAGTTCAACAGAAGATAAATGATGCAGGATTATCCACCATTTCAACCATCACGGAGCTCATGGGTGCTGAAGCATATTTTACAAAATAATATCGTATAGTTTTCAATTCATGACGCATAAGACTTACAATTTGCATCATATTAATGTATTCGACGGCGTAACAAAAAGGGAGTAACTTTCATGCGGAATTTATATAATTGGGAGGGAGAGAAATTTCATTTTAAAAGCGACATGTTGAGATGCTATCAAACTTCAATGATGTGCACGTCATATAACGGGCTATTGATCTCCTCATGTCCATTAAAGAGAACGTCATTTGATAAATTATAATAACAAACATATAATAATCATTACCTAGACTTTCACATGGGGTTATTTGAATTTCAACCTGCATATAAATGGTATGTTACCGAAAACTTAGTAAATTATAATAATAACTTATAAACATAATATTGCTTATTCAAAAGGCTATGCATGATCTTATTAAGTTTTAATGAAAATTAAATAATGAAAGTAACATATAACCGATAAAATGCGGATGGGTACATTGAATAAAAAGTTAAATGTAACTAATACCAGGAAGTCCTAAACAAGTAAATTCGTCGAAAATTCAGTCATGTACGTACAATATACAGGTTTAGTATGCTAATAGGACTTCCTCAACATTGTTTTGTTGAATGTTTATTTAGATGACAAATTGACAAATTTTATGTTTTTTCAAACATTACTATTGACTATTATTCTGTCGGCAAGGAATATTTTATATAAAAAAAGTATGGTTCACAGCTTTCGGTTTTATATGTGTCATTGGATAGTTTCTGGTCAAGGTTTTTTACACCCAAATACTCCTAGAGACCTGTGCTTGTTACTGGTCGTGGCCTAATTGCTCCCAATAACTCTTTTAGAGTGTGCATATTGCCTTCTCGTGTCGAATTCCAACGTGTCTGAAAATATTTTGAACACAATCTTGTGATTTTCAAAAATTATCAGACAACATTGCAAGCTTTTGAACTTGCTGGAACACGATAATGTTTTACACAGCTATCAATTATACAATGCAAAAAAAAACAGTCCGTGGTAGATGTTCACATTATAGTATTTGATCGGACAGTAGCATTAATGTTCACATTCTCATTGATAAACAGCCAATAAACAACTATTCATTGTGATCAATCAAATGTTAGTTCTTTATTTTTATTTTTATAAATACAACGAGTTAACCATGCGTTTCCCGATTGAAAATATTTCTTAATATAAATCTGAAACAATTATTATGGTACATCGCAATTATAGTTCTGTTGTTTTTTTTTTTCAAAAAATATATGTGTACTTTCACATTTATAGTTTTAATAACTTGTGTTTGCAAATGAACCAGTAACTAAACTTAACGCAGTTTATACCAGACTTTCGCTATGTATTTCCTATAAAAAGGATATTCCGTTGAAAACTGATGTATTTTAAAACCACATTCCTATGTATAAAAACTAGTACTTGCCCACAACTAAAATTGTGCAATATAGAGTTTTAATATAGTATTGATTAACGTGCAAATAATATATTTTATTAAAACAGACCTATTGGGATGTGTGTTTAAGCCATCAAAAAGGCACGACATTAAAATTTCCGTTTTGTAAAATAACACATAAATAACATTTACTTGTTCGTGAATACAAATTATTTTTCAGCTAAAGCCAAAATATTGCAAAATGCGAAATGTCGCATTGTCAATATCTTTCTTCCTACGCGAATCCGGTTTTTCATTACAAAGATTTGACAAGATTTCAAAGTAATGAAAATATATTAAATACGCGCAAGTATAGAAAAAAGGCTATTCGTCACTGACTGGTAAACACCTATGGGTTTTTTTTAATATTAGTTTTTTATGACTCTGGAATTTCGCCTTGACATCAATTTTCTTCCCACACGAATCAATATTTCAAAAAAAGGATTGAACGAAATTTCAAGGTTATCAAAATATGGGCATACTCGGAGGAATAAAAATAACGTTTTCGCCGCAGATCGGCTATAACATTATTTTTTGTTTTGCAAACGTTGCACACTCTGACGATTCGCCTTGTCGATGCATGTTTGTGCCCACGCGAATCCGGTTTCCAAATAAAGATTGAACGAGATTTCAAAGAAATTGAAAATATTTATAACTATTCCGGATACAGCCTGTTGTGTCTGACTTTGCAAGATCAGTATAAAACACCCGTTATTGTAAGGTAAGGCCAATCCGTGTTGGTACCGTTTAAATCTCAGGATGAAACTACTTCTCCTTGGATCTGTGACAGTGTTGCTGGTTTGTTCATCCTCGGCCTTAAAAACAGGTATGTACCTTTGTCATAGTAGACGATATGATAGATGTTTTTTAGAGTATAGTAATTGAAATAATGCGTTGTACAGCTATTACAAAATAATACAAAAAAATGAATAACACAGTACTAATGTTTTCGTTTTTGATGTTTTAAGGGACACACTGACGATACTTCTATCAAATATATTTTTTCTGCAATTATACATTTTTGATTTCGTATACGTATTTATATTGCTTTTTTTTTGGAAAATGCGGTTTGAGTTATATTTATCAAATATTAATTTATTTACAATTTATTTGTGTAATTGCTACATTAATCTTGTTCAAATAAAACACGCCTTTGTGAATAATGTGGTGTTAATTGAGCTTTGTGAATAATGAGGTGTTAATTTAGCTCTTCGGAAAAAGTGCATTTTCGCAAAATACTTAATATTTTCTTATAAGGTATGATCGGTTATTATAACTTTAAAAGTCCAATATTTTCATAATAACATATTTTTTTTAATATTTGCAATGGGTCTTAATGTTTTTAAAGTTAATTTAAACTTTTAAACAAAAATATAATAAATCTAGCTTATCAACATACTCAACTCTACAAAAGATGCATTTGTTAGCCTTAAATGTTTAAAATGTTTTGACAATATATTAGATCTATTACTTAATATAAGCAGTATATAAACAAATAATGGGCGGAGCTTAATGTTTCGAAAATAGTTCCGAATAAATAAAGACAATATTGCAGTAAAATGCACGTGCTAAATACCGCTCTAAAAGAAATGTAATAAATGTAACATGTGTATACATGTAATGAAACAAATTGTATATTTGGTGATAAGCGGCATAACCACGCCTACAAAGAATGTTATTTGTAAGGAAACGTAATTAAAAAAACATTTATAGCATGTAAGCTTTTCAGTAGCATCAATAAACATGACGTCATTTAGTTTCTACGATTTTAGTTCTCAATAAAAGTGACGTCATTTGCAAAATATTTATAAATGAAAACGACAAATATGTTTGTACAATTAAATGACGTCACTAAATAGTGAACTGTGTACTTAGAAGGGCGGGGTTGAAAAATATAGTTCACGTCCAAAAGCTTGACCCAAATCAATCAGAATCGTGCTAGAATCGAAATTATATGTTTCTATGATGGTTTGTTGTCGAATAACCTACAGCTTCGCACTCGTGATTTAATTCCTACGCACCTATTCTCCTTACTGTGGGTTATTCGACAACAAACCATGATAGAAAAATATTATTTCTTAAAACATCAATATATTAACGTTTTATTTGTTTATATACTGCTAATATTAACAAAGTAATTATATGGTAAAAAACGTACCATGCCACAGAGATCAAATGATTTATATTTTCTTATATAGTAAATAACTTGAATCTCTTCTCTGAAAGTCCCGAAGCTGTGATATTTGGTATGCATTTGTAGATCGATGTTCAAAGGTCAAATGATTAATGTAAATGTATATGATCAACTCTTCTTCTCTATAACAACACATCCCAGAGCTTTAATATTTGAAGAAATCAGATAAAAGTGCTACACACAGTTATCATGGTTATACTGGACTACTAACTTGAAGTCAACATAGTCAGTGCAAACGTCGATGTTATTTAACAATACTTTAAACATGATGCATTTCAATGCAATATATATAAGCGAAGGCCATGCACAAAACGTAAGAGCTATGTATTTTTTCCGCTTTTTCATTCAATGACATTTTTTGATTATATACTCACTGAACACGACAATATATGACGCTTAATCAAATTCGTACATTTGTCTTATATATTAACCAGAGGCATGAAATAACAATACAAATTCGTCGAATTGTGTGTAAGATCGTGTAATTACATCAGTTTGCATGTCTTATGTAATCCAATCAGGAAATACAATTAAGAATATTTTATGATTTCAGTGTAAGACCGTAGAGCTATTATCATTTCATGAGTGGTCCAATGAATCATATGTTCACTAATGGTTATGTTGACTTATGCTTTGAAATTAAAAATTTACATTGTTTCTTTTTTCTTGATTGTTGGTTGTTTGTGTTCGCTTTGTTACTTCGTCAAAGTGAGCACAATAATAACTATAATACCTTTTCCAGAATCAGGAACAACTGCTTTTAAGTAAACCACTGTGATCCATCTCAAATTATGCCCTAAAGGTTACAAAATGCGTGAATTAAATTATCAAATCCCATTGTATTAAACCGTTACACACGTGTAAAATCACATGATATACGTGAGGGTGTCGCTTAATTGAGAACAATGGTTAAAATACACTTTAGTGTTAAATCGATGAAAAACGGGTTACATTATACTAGATTTGCAAAGAACTCAGCCACAATAGTTAAATAAATGTTGATCTCTTACAAGTAAACGATTTATAAATCGTAAATTTGGACCAAAATAACTATTAAACATAACAAAGTTTAGTAACTTTATAATTCTGCATGTTTTATGTGTTTACCTAGTCCTTCTGAAGGTTGTAATTTCCCGTTGTGTCCTGCAAATAACGTGACTCAGTTATATAACTGTTTTGGCTATTCACATTCTATTCACATATTGAGAAAATGTTTATTTTAGAAATAAACGAAACGAAACAAAAGGAGACATGTGTTAAATTTTGGTGTTATATAACCACGCATTGAATGGATATTGAATTGCTAGGATCTTACACTAAAATGCATACATTTTTGTATTAAAATGACAGTCACTGATTGGTGGAAAAATATAATTTTTTCTTTCATCTTCTCCATTGTAATATAGAATGTTATTAAGTTTTTCTTGTTGGTTTATTGTGTTTATCAGATCTTATTAAAGCCACACACCTTGAAATGAAATACACGTTAATTAATACACATGGATACAATTTGAAAGTGTGTAAAATTGTCGTTAAATCTATAGCCTAGTTAGCAAGTATTTTATTATTTTTCAAACGGCTTTTAAAACCGAAAGTAGGATTTCCACGTATACATGTGTGCGTCAATTTCGAAAAACGTGATTATTTTTAAGTTTTAAAGCTCAAAAAAGACGGATTTCTATCTTCTAACCACCATATATATTATAATTGGCTTAGATAAAATTAAATCTATAGCCTTGTTAGCAAATAATTTATTATTGTTCAAAGGGTATCGCTTTTTAAAACCGAAAGTAGGTTTTCTAGACGTATACGTCCGTTTTGACAAACGCGATTATTTTTAAGTTGTTAATCGCAAAAAGACGGATTACTACATTGTAACCACCAGATATATTCTAATTGGCATATATAAAATATGTTTCTTATTTATTCTTAAATTTACTATGCCAAATAAGGTGTGTGGCTTTAAACTGCAAATTAATTGAACTGCACATGCTTATCAGGGACGACACTTAACGCACATACATTAAGCCCGCTTTTACTTGATCGATGCTCATATACACTCTCTTATTCGCTTGTCTACATTATAAGAAAATCTTTTGCACACGTCAATTGGTCGTCTTGGCTATAAAAATACTGATCGTAATGTATTCCAATCTTTATTTACAAATCAAATTTTAGTAAGTACACTGGTCTTTTAAGTGCGACCTTTTGTTGTCGATACATTATTCCTTATGTCTAATATATGCAAACTGACAATGGATTAAGAGGTACCATAGTATAATGCGACCGTTCCAAATTAACAAGTAATTAACCAGGACAATACAAATAAAAACGGTTAGCAAAAAACGTCTCTAATTGACCCCAGAGAAAACGAGCCAATGCGCAAAGGATCAATAGAGTCGAGATTCATCAAGAGTTGCAACACCTTAAGGGTTTCGCGGGATGGAATGAGTGGGGGATCAAATCAAATTGAAAACCGATTTTCTCTGTGCATTAGTTGATGGTTGCACAAATACTCGCATTTTTATTTTTTTCATGGCCGTTTGAATTAGCTACCTTAAAAAGTAAAATTTAATTTCCCATGACTATAATATTAAACGTACAAAGAGCAAACAACTGCAGTTTGTTACATCCACATCCTTTGCCAAAACACTTATCAACTAACATAAAGCCTTTTTTGTATCTACAAAAGTCTGTGTATTTTATTGGAAACATCATCATACCAATGCATAAGATAGTGTTAATTCAATTTTCAATGCCTTCAGCGCTTTGATTGTATGTTACGAAATGTTTTACGTAGTTCATCGTGTGACGTCATTTGTGTGACGAAAACACAATAGTTTAATTTAAACTCTCTGGAATTTAAGGACATGTCAACAGGTAGATCGCATTCTGGTCCATAAACATGACAAATTTCAGCAAAAGTTATCGTCCAGTTTTAAATTGACCCAAATCGCGGCTATATGCCTCAACTAAACGAAACTTAGCCCCCATAAACATTCGTTCAATTGAACGTCAACAATAGATGACGTCCAATGTATCACTCATTCCATTCTAGAGTTGCGACACCTTAAGGGTTTCGCGGAATCAAATGAGTGGGGACTAAAAAATGTGGGTACGAAAATTTTGGATAAGAAAAATGTGGGTACGAAAATTTTGTGTTCGAAAAAAAATTTGGGAACGAATATTTTGGTTACGAAAAAAATGTGGGTACGAAAATTTTGAGTACGAAAAAAATGTGGGTACGAAAATTTTGAGTACGAAAAAATTATGCCAAAAAAAATTGGGGATACGAAACAAAATTTGGGTACGAAAAAAGAATTTTGGTAAGAAAAATATTGGTACGAAAAAAAATGTGGGTACGAACATTTTGGGTACGAAAAATTTATGGCAAAAAAATTTGGGTACGAAAAAAAATTTGGGTACAAAAATTGTGGGTAAGAAGAAAATGTGGGAACGAAAAAAAAATTGGGTACGAAAATTCTGGTTACAAAAATTAATTGGGTACTAAACCAATTGGGTTCGAAAAAAAATTGGGTACGAAAAATTGTGGGTACGAATTTTTTTGATAAGGAAAGATGGGGTACCTGTAAGTATACCGGGGTACCTAAAAGTATCATTTGAAAATAGGTGCACGATGAAGTATACTTTAAAGTATCCGGGGTACGGGGAAGTAGTACCCGGGGAGACAATGACTCAAATCGTTATTAGCCCAACAAACGGACAATAGGCCCAAAGGCGCTCACCTGAGATCCTAAGGAACTGAACTATTATCACAAAAGATGAAAGTACTTTATGAAACATAAATGCTTAATTTATATGCCAATTGTTAGTTTTGAAGTTAAATGTGAAACAAAGTGAATTCTGTGGTATATTTAATATATTGACCAATTTTTTTAGCTCAGATGACCCAGTTTCAAACTTGGCTGAGATTTAATTGATACAAATGTTCTGACCATATTTCATGAAAATTTGCAAATAAAACAGTTTTTCAAATTCAGCCAAGGACATAATTAGAACAAATGACTTGACCAAGTTTCTTGAAGGATATACAGTAAATGTGATTTCTAGCGTGGTAACAAGATTTTACTATAGCCATATAAGGAAAACTGCCATGCTCCCAACGCCCATGGTTTTAAACTGACGGAACCATTTTCTGGCCAAGTGTAAAGATTGGACTATGAATAAGACCTCTAAACAAATTATAATTTAAGCCATATAAAAAACTGCCCTGCACCCTAGCGGTAATGTTTTTCAACAGACCAGTTGAGATAGTTTTAGGAACAGTGTTCTGAGCAAACCTCATTAAGATTATACAATCATGAAGATTGGACTAAATGTGGTCTCTAGAGAATATAAGACCAAATTTTGTGCAAGGAATACCAAAGATAACTAATAAAACGTTATCAAAATATCAATGAAAACCGTTTAGTAATTAATACAAAACTGAAATTAAAGTGATATTATGCACATCTAACTGTATATGCTATGTTCATATCTATTTCAACCGTTGTTTATTTTTGGTGTTTTCACTTCATATACACTTATATTTGTTAATGCAGCATCAACATACTGAAACAATATCCCGGAAAGAGAAAAATAATGCATTTGAATATCAACCGTACTTTCGTTTGACAACTGATCATGCTTGTACGATTGGAATCTAAATTTAGTTTTAGTGCAGATTAGTTCATACGACACAGAGACACACTTTTGTTTTACGAATCATTCAAATTCCTGCAACGATATCTACTCATACGGCATACGAACACTAACCCCGATCCTAATAAAAAAGACAGTTCCGCTCGGCTTTGAGGACTGGGACAGTCATGTAAAATTTGAATATAATATATATTTATTATAAGCAACTGGTGGCAAGATGAGTTGCAGATAATTGGTCAGTTACCACATTTTAACCAATCCTTTGACCTGTTAATACTTTTCAACTCAATTCAACAGTGAAAAATGCGCGTAATATCACTTTAAGATGGTATTCTATTTATCCTACAATCTAAAATGAAAAGTGCATGAGACAATCACAATATTAGCGTTAAATTGATAAAATAATGAATAAATGTGTGCAACAAATCAATTTTTGTTTTCGAAAAGAATTACATTTAAATGTAGCACACAATTTTGATGATTTAAATATCGATTGCAAATGCAACGGTGCTTAACATCAGATTGATGACACTATTTGCTTTTTTGCCTAAATGGGAAAAGTACCGGTTCAGCTCAATTGGGGAAAAATGCACCAAACCCCTGAAATTCTGAAAATTTTGTCATGTAGTCTTCACGTTGAGAATTTTGTGTTTAGCTCACAAATACTTTTGAAATTGATAACTTATTGTTTTCAATAGACAATATTACATTTACTTAGGTTCAAGCCATGAAGCTGCATAGAGAAAGTAACTAAATGTTGAAATTTATTCATAAAACCTTCAATTGGGAATTTGTTGACAGCAATTGAAAAATGGGTAGTTTTTTTTCCAATAGAGAAAGTTCCAATTTCCAGTGCTTTACCAAGAAGGAACACAATCGCTCATTTCAGCTTTAATAGGATATAAAGAAGTAAAATTCCAGAATCATAAAAAACTAAATTTAGTATTAACGAAACGCTTTCCTCAATTTTAACTTTAATCCAATTTTTAAAACAATAAAGTTATAACGATATGAACTTCCATTTTCTGTTTTTCCATCCCTTTCTCAAAATTTATTTAAAATCACACTCTTTTTTAATAACATATGTATTAAATGTTAACCATTCTGACCCAAAACAGGATTTAGGAAACCATACTTGTGTCGAAGCGAGTGATTTTATTCAAATGGAAGTTGAAATTATTCATAACAAACACACATTCCGAAATACTATAGGATTCTTTCGATGCTTTAAAAAATATTTTACTGTTAAATAAAATAACACGTCCAACTTGTCCTCATTAAAATCCAGAGTTTGAATGAAATTACGTTACACGGGATACGTATTTCATATTATATGAGAGCGAATGAGTCATAAAAAAAATTAGTATTAGCGACACGCTTACTTCAATTTTTACTTTAATCCAATGCTTAAAACAATAAAGTTGTACCGATATGAACTTCCTTTTTCTGTCCTTCCTTCCATTTCTCAAAATTTATTTGAAACCACACTATTTTTAATAACATGTGTTTCGAATGCTAACCATTCTGACCAAAACACGATTTAGGAAACCATAATCCTGGCGCAGAGATTTATTTTATTCCTATTGAAGGTTAAATTATGCATGACAAACACATAATCCGAAATACTTTTGGACTCTATTGATGCTTTAAAAAATATTGTACCGTTAAATTAATTAACAGGTCCGACTTGTAATCTTAAAATCCAGAGTTTAAATGAAATAATGGTACACGAAAAACGTATTTCATACTATACGCGATCGAAGTAGTCCTTAAAGAATTAAATTTCGTATTTACGACACGCTTACCTCAATTTTAACTTTAAATCAACGAAGTGACAACGATATGTACTTCCATTTTCTGTTCTTCCTTCCCTTTCTCAAGATATGACGAATACGCTAACGTGTAGATCACATTCTGGTCCATACACATGTCAAATTTCAGCAAGAGTTATGGACCAGTTTTCAATTGACCCAACTCGCGGATATAACCGGGAGCTTATCGAAACTTAGCCCCAATTAGCATTAGTTCAATTAAACGTCATCAATTGATGACGTCCAATATATCACTCATTCCATATAAATGCTTTTGTCAGACGTACGGCCCAGCTCTGTCGTTTGTTATCGTTAGTATCGACAAATAATACTATTTTGCTCCTCCACAATTTTTTTCTCAAAACTGGCTTTCCGTACATGTATTTTTTTATGCAACTGGTTTCGCAATTTATGACGTATGTCGTGTGACGTAATTTCTTTGACGAAACATTCCAGTTGGATTTAAATTATCTGCATGTTAAGGACATGTTGGACGTGTTTGTATGCCCCGGATCGAATAATCGGGGGTATATTGATTTTGGCCTATCTGTCATTGTATGTGTGTGTCTGTCATTGTTTGTATGTGTCCTAAAACTTTAACCTTGATTATAGCTGTAGCAGTATTGAAGATAGCAACTTGATATTTGGCATGCATGTCTATCTCCTGGAGCTGCACATTTTGAGAGGTGAAGATCAATGTCATCCTTCAAGGTCAAAGATAAAATCTATGGCTTCAAAGCGGCACATTAAGGGGCATTGCGTTTACAAACACAGATCTTGTTTTTAACAGTTATTTATTTGTTTGAGGCATCGAACGAATGCAAAACATATTTCGAATTGTGTGTTTATAATGCATAAATGAAAACTTTGATAAGAAGACAATAAAATAGTGTGGTTAAAAATACGTTTCAATTAAGTGAAGGCAGAATAGAAAATGGAAGTGCATATCGTTTCAACTTTATTATTATAAGCAATGGATATAAGTTGTGATTCAGGTAAGCGTGTCGTATCTGCTAAATGTAGTTTTTTTATAACTCTTATTAAAGCTGAAATACTGTCATCAACTTATTCTTCAAAATGGTTTCAGTTGCAATCGATATTTTAATTAACCCAAGTGTGTGCTACGTTTAGTTATAATTATTGTCGATTATTTTGTTGATGTGTTACTCACTTTTATGATGCTAATGATAAGTTGCTCACGGAAAGCCTCGCCAGTGTAAACATTTATTCAACTTGTCGGACAAATTAAAGTACATGTACGCGATAACACTTTCGTGATATTATATCATGTCTATTTGAACATCCATAAACTGCACAACAGGGACACATTTGTATTGATTACATTGCTTTGCATATTGAATCAATAACGCGCAACTGGGTTTCTTTGTTGCGCAACAAAATGGCGGGCTAGCTAGCGCCGTTTTTGACGTGACGTCACATTGTTTTTCTTCGCGCGTGAAGTTTCGAAGAAAAAATATTTAAAACACAATACAGTTTTTAAAAAGACTTAAAACGACATATATAAACATCCTTAACTAAAATCTACCAGACATTCGCAAAGAACGCCAACGTTTGTGAATTTCTTTAGAAATTGTATATTTAACACCATTGCTTTGTTGCATTATTCTATGTAGCAGCTTTACTATTATTACAGGGGAAGTACAGTGGGTATCTGGGGTGATAAGGTATTCGTCGCAGTATGGGACCGACAAGTAAGTATCGGCAGTTTAAATATTCATTAACTCGAGCGATTGTGTGCAAGTCGTAGAAGTTATTTGTACGGCTTCTATGGCGACAGGGCATTTAAATGAAAGTGACATCATTTGAACCAATTGTGCCCTACATCTGAACATATTGTAAACACATACAATAAGAATATGTTCTTTAATATATTATTCCAAAATAATATTACCCGTCTCGAATATAGCAGTTTACACAATTATGAATATTTAAGTGTATGCTATTTTAAATATCATATTGTTGTGTTTGTGATTTGTGATGCCATTTATGCTGAAACAATATTTTAGCACAATATTTGCTGCACAATTTTGGGATGCCATGTCCGACTTTGCGTTGTTACATTTACGATAAACAAAACAAGCTAGTTTACAGGACGTAAAAGGTACATTTAAAATGGATTGCTGATCATCCTCGGTAGAGCGGAACCCTTCATTACTTATCATTATTACCCCTCCCTTTATATGGGCCTCGCTCTGGGAAAAGGGGCTCAATACATGTGCGTCAATGGTCTTCTCGGATTAGCCTATGAAGTACGCAATGGGTAATAGGGGACGACACTGTCCGCTTTTATGGAATTTGCGTTTAATGAAGTCTCTTTCTAAACGAAATGAGGTCTTTGCGGAAAGTGTCGTCCCTGATTAGCAAGTAAGGAATGAACAGACTAATCTTGGACGACAATTTCACGCGTATTTTTTTCCAAGAACGCGGTCCATCTAGTGTAATTTGTTTTACAGTTGGAGTGCGCAGCAAATACTGGGTGTTCCAGATGTGTACCCGGAATACGGGGATATCGATAGAGCATGGGCCCCACACGTAATCGACGCAAACCAGTTCTTGGAGGTTGGGAGATTACACTGTTATTGAGCGATAGTATTGTCCTCCTATAGTTAGATTTATAAATCAATTTTTAGAACAAAGTGTTAACGTCATAGAATAATACTGTAATAGCTTGGAAGTGCAAGCTTTTTAATAAATCATCGCTTTACAAGCACCGGGTTTTCTGCCTTGTATTTCTCCGTTAATACAAAACTTACTATTTGAAACTATTCCTGTGTCCTTTAAATTTTAAAGAAATGAATTATTCAGTGCTTTGAAACTCGTAATACACGTACCATCGTGAAATTTTGGTGTTCAGTTCCAGTACGCCACTCCCGTCTACGTAACAAAGGTCGACGTCTACGAGACTTACAATGCTGGCGGTGTCAAGGCCATTAAGTGCCTCGATGTCTCAGGCACGTGGATAACGCTATGGTCGACGCCCCAAGTATCCGTTATTAAGTCTGCGAGGATATTTAGTCCATCGTTTACGGTAAAAGAACGAACAGATAATTTAGGTTTAGTAAGTTCAAACTTCTTAACCGGTTTAAATCTGCAATGATTTGCATAGACAATTCGAAGACCCTTGACCCTAGGCATAACCATGCTAATGTGCTCTGTCGTACTGTTTGTATTGTCTTGTATCTTACATACGGGTAATTGATAATTTACATTAAATAAAAATACTAGCTTCCACTAATTTCAGTTCTAGTAGCGGAACATGCGTTTCATTGTTCTGTTATATTTCGTAATAATCGTGTAGAAAATTTGGAGACTTCATTACTTAAAATTGAAGTATCGGAAGGAACGCATTAACGTATATCACATCTAGCACTAGAACAGTACGAACTTTTAAAATGTGGTATTGACATGAATAGGCTTCAATAGTACGTGACGTCCTTGTGAGGACGCCACGTAGAAGACATTCGCGTGTAACGGACGATGGTTTCATTATACTACATAGTCGAGTCATCAAGGCTGTACTCTCTAAACAAATCATCATGTTTTACTTGAAGGCATATTTTACACTTAGCCTGTTGTTTTTTTGTTTTATCTTTTAGAGATATTGATGTGTCTGCACTTCTTAATCCCTGAAATATTATAAAGTAAGAGACTATAGTACGACATTGCACTGAAAAAGTTACTCTCCACTACAAAACGGCCGGAAAATAGAAGGTGCAAAAACAGTTGAATTTGATTTGTGTCAAGTTCTTTCTTCGTTTGTGTTCTTTGTGTACATGCCATGTCTTTTTATTTTTCTGTAATCGATCGATTCAGATTAGAATGCCCTTTAAGTAAAGAAATGGTTATTGGGATCTATGTACAAATTGTTGCATTTTTTTGCTTAAATGTGTTGCTTTTACATTGAATTATATGAGGCAAATATTTAGTGTAATGTTACCTGTACGCATAAGGCGACTATACAGTAAGAGCGATGAATTCAGTCGCCATGCGCAAAAATATATATCCCACTGTGCTCTTTCCATGTCATCGATTACGTCAGTGCGTTTCGCACGCTGTGAAACCTTCCAGCATTACCGTTCTACATTTCTGTAGGGTCGCAACACGTTTTCGCAAGTCATCGCCGCGTCCTTTGTGGACGTGGCGGATGTAGTAAGAACACGCAGCTCTGACGTGAAAGAAGTACCACCGCACTATTTTATGAATTTAAGTCGACTCATACAAATATGAGTGAAGTATATATGATTTTCTACAAATAATTGTTGCAGTGCTTTCTAAAAATGCTTTGAAGTAAATTAACAGAAAATTCCTAAACCACCGGTAAACATAATTGAACGTGGTTCTATTTTCAGTCTACAATTCCGTGTTTCTCGAACCTCATTCGGCTGGATATCGACTGCACCGTGGCAAACACCTGGGTGGAGATAGACGCTGTGGGCCTGCGCGGCTCCGTGGGTAAGTTCGAGCATTGTCATGTTAGCAAATAACTGAAATGAATATGCTTAAGTACACGCTTTATGTAATGCTGTATTTCAATGACATATATGATTGCTATGTACTTTCAGATAAAAGCATCGTGCGAATGAAATGTTTTTAATGTTCTGCACTGAAACTACTGCCAATCGGTTCATTTAAGAATTCAAAATTCACCTCTGACACATCGGATATAGCTATTACCCCGGCAAGCAACAACGTAAAAAACACAAAAAGCAATACACAGCCGAAATGCACAACTATATAAAATATAATTGTCACTATTTTAATTAATGCTTATTCAGCCCTGCCCAGCTCTGCCGTTTGTTATCGATTATATCACATATAATACTATTTTGCTCCTCCACTAAAAAGTTTCTCAGAACATGCTTTCTGTACTTTTATTTTTCATGCATCGGCTTGCGTAATTTATGACGTATGTCTTGTGACGTAATTTCTCCGACGAAAAATACCCGTTTTAGTTAAATTCTCTGGATGTTGAGGACATGTAGAACGTTGTGTTGTTTAAGTTATTTATTTCTTTAGAGCATCGAACGAATGCAAAACGTATTTCGGATTGTGTGTTTATCATACATAATTGTAAACTTCGATAGGATAACAATAAAATAGTGTGATTTAAAGTAAGTTTCGATAAAGGAATGGAATAATAGAAAATGGACGTGGATTTTGATTTCACTTTATTGTTTAAAAATTGGATTAACGTTGTCATTAAGGTAAGCGTGTCGTTTATACTAAATTAAGATTATTTTTTTAAATTCTTGTTAAAGGGGCCTTTTCACAGATTTTGGCATTTTTTTGACATTATTCATTAAATGCTTTATATTGATAAATGTAAACATTGGATCGTAAAAGCTCCAGTAAAAAATCAAGAAAAAAATTAAAAAAAGGAAAAGAACATTGCCCGGAGCAGGTTTCGAACCAGTGACCCGTGGAGTCCTGCCAGAGTCCTGAAGTAAAAACGCTTTAGCCTACTGAGCTATTCCGCCGAGTACACATTGTTGACGTATTTTATACCTTATATAAGCAATCTTCGTAGTTTCACAAAATTTAACGACAAAAACAGAACTCTCCAAATTATTCAATCGTTTCGCGTTGCAACGCTTTATAATTTTCAGGTTTTAAAATCGTCAAAAGATGCATATACTGGCTATATTAGAGCATGGTTAATGTTCAGTATTACTGTTTCCTCACAAATATCATAACTAAAACGAAAACTTACGAATCTGAAACAACTTTTTTAAATTTTGTCAATTTACCAAAGCGTGAAAAGATCCCTTTAAAGCTGAAAAAGTGTCATCAACTTATTCTACAAATCGGTTTCAGCTGTGATCGTTATTTAATTAACCCAATTATGTACTTCGTTTAATAATAATTATTCTCAATTATTTTGTTGATTTGGTACTCACTTTTATTATGCTAATGATAAGTTGCTCACGGCGAGCCTCGCAGTGTAAACCTTTATTCAACTTGTCGGACAAATTTAAGTGCGAGATTACACTTTCATGATATTATGTCATGTCTATTTGAACAACCATACACTGCACAACAGGGAGACATTTGTATTGATTATATTGCTTTGCATATTGAATCAATAACGCTTAACTGGGTTTCTTTGTTGAGCATCAAGATGGCGGCTAGCTAGCGCCGTTTTTGACAGTGACGTCACAATGTTTTTGTTCGCGCGTGAAGTTTCGCAGAAAAAATATTTAAACACAAAGTGTTTAAAAAGACTTAACACAACAGAAATAAACATCCTTAACTAAAATCTACCAGACATATACAAAGAACGCCATCATATGTGTTTTTCTTTAGAAATTGTATATTTAACACCATCGCTTTGTTGCATTATTCTATGTAGCAGTTTTACTATTATTACAGAGGAAGGGCAGTGGGTCTCTGGGGTGATAAGGTATTCGTCGCAGTATGGGACCGACAAGTAAGTATCGGAAGTTTGAATATTCATTAACTCGAGCAATTGTGTGCAAGCCGTAGAAGTTATTTGTATGGCTTCAATGGCGACAGGGTATTTAAATGAAACTATAAATGTGGAACTAATTAAGCCCTACATCTGAACATATTGTAAACACATACAATAGGAATATGTTCTTTAATATATTATTTCAAAATAATATTACCCGTCTCGAATATAGTACTTTACGCAATTATGAATACTTAAGTGCATGCTATTTGAAATATCATATTGTTGTGTTTGTGATTTGTTGATGCATGCCATTTATGCTGAAACAATATTAAAGCATAATATTCGCTTTCAAACTTTCGAAGTGTCATGTCCGACTTTGCGTTGTAACATTTACGATAAACGAAACAAGCTAGTTTACAGGACGTAAAAGGTACATTTAAAATGGATTGCTGATCATCCTCGGTAGAGCGGAACCCTTCATCTGTTTCCATAATCACCCCTCCCCAAAACATTTTTGTTAATTGGGCCTCGCTCTGGAAAAAAGGGGCTTAATACATGTGCGTCAATGGTCTTCTCGGATTAGCCTTTGAAGTCCGCAATGGGTTATAGGGGACGACACTGTCCGCTGTTATGGAATTTGCGTTTAGATGAAGTCTCTTTTCTAAACGAAATGAGGTCTTTGCGGAAAGTGTCGGCCATGATTAGCAAGTGAGGAATGCACAGGCTAATCTTGGACGACAATTTCACGCGTATTTTTTTTTTCCAACAACGCGGCCCATCTAGTGTAATTCGTTTTTCAGTTGGAGTGCGCAGCAAATACTGGGTGTTCCAAATGTGTACCCTACATACGGGGATATCAATAGAGCATGGGCCCCACACGTAATCGACGCAAACCAGTTCTTGGAGGTTGGAAAATTACACTGTTATTTGGCGATTGTATTGTCCTTCCTATAGTAAGATTAATAAATCGCTTTTTAAACCAAAGTGTTAACGTCATAGAATAATACTTTAAAAGCTTGGAAGTGCGAGCTTTTTAATAAATCATCGCTTTACAAGCACCGGGTTTTCTGCATTGTATTTCTACCGTTAATACAAAACTTACTATTTGAAACTATTACGGTGTCCTTCTTTAAATTTTAAAGAAATGCATTATTAAGTGCTTTGAAACTCGTAATACACGTACCATCGTGAAATTTTGGTGTTCAGTTCCAGTTCGCCACTCCCGTCTACGTAAGAAAAGTCGACGTCTACGAGACTTTCAATGCTGGCGGTGTTAAAGCCATTAAGTGCCTCGATGTCTCAGGCACGTGGATAACGCTATGGTCGACGCCCCAAGTATCCGCTATTAAGTCTGCGAGGATATTTAGTCCATCGTTTACGGTAAAAGAACGAACAGATCATTTAGGTTTAGTAAGTTCAAACTTCTTAACCGGTTTAAACCAGCAATTATTTGCATGGACAATTCGAAGACCCTTGACCCTAGACATAACCATGCTAATGTGCTATGTCGTACTGTTTTTAATGTCTTGTATCTTACATACGGGTAATTGATAATTTGCATTAAATAAAATACTAGCTTCCACTAATTTCTCTTCTAGTAGTGGTACATGAGTTTCATTGTTCAGTTATATTTCGTAATAGTTACACTTATAATTGAAGTATCGGAAGGAACGCATTAACGTATATCACAACTAACACTAGAACAGTACGCAATTTTAAAGCGTGGTATTGACATGAATAGGCCTCAATAGTACGTGACGTCCTTGTGAGGACGCCACGCGGAAGACATTCGCGTGTAACGGACGCTGGTTTCATTATACTACATAATCGAGTCATCAAGTCTGTACTCTCTAAACAAATCATCATGTTTTACTTGAAGGCATGTTTTACACTTAGACTGTTGTTCTGGTTTTATCCTTTAGAGATATTAATGGGTCTGCACTTCTAAATCACTGAACTATTATAAAGTAAGAGACTTATAGTACGACATTGCACTGATAAAGTTACTCTCCACTACAAAACGGCCGAAAAAAAGAAGGTGCAAAAACAGTTGAATTTGATTTGTGTCAAGTTCTTTCTTCGTTTGTGTTCTTTGTGTACATGACACGTCTTTTTATTTTTCTGTAATCGATCGATTCAGCTTAGAATGCCCTTTAAGTAAAGATATGGTTATTGGGATCTCTATGTACAAATTGTTGCATTTTTTGACGCTTAAATGTGTTGCTTTTACATTGAATTATATGGGGCAAATATCTAGTGTAATGTTACCTGTAAGCAAAAGGCGACTATACAGTAAGAGCGATGAATTCAGTCGCAATTCTCAAGAATATCTATACCCACTGCGCTCGTTCTATGTCATCGATTACGTCAGTGCGTTCCGCACGCTGTGAAACCTTCCAGCATTACCGTTCTACATTTCTGTCGTTTTCGCAAGTCATCGCCGCGTCCTTTGTGGACGTGGCGGATGTAGTAAGAACACGCAGCTCTGACGTGAAAGACGTATCACCGCACTTTTTTATGAATTCAAGTCGACTTATACAAATATGCTTGCAATATATCTGATTTTCTCAAAATAATTGATGCAGTGCTTTCTAAAAACGCTTTGAAGTAAATTAACAGAAACTTCCTACACCACCGGTAAACATAATTGAACGTGGTTCTATTTTCAGTCTACAATGCCTTGTTTCTCGAACATCATTCGGCTGGATATCGACTGCACCGTGGCAAACACCTGGGTGGAGATAGACGCTGTGGGCCTGCGCGGCTACGTGGGTGAGTTCGAGAAGTGTCATGTTAACAAATAACTGAAATGTATATGCTTAAGTACACGCTATATGTAATGCTGTATTTTAATGACATATATGATTTCAGATAAAAATCATCGTGCGAGTGAAATGTTTTTAATGTTCTACACTGAAACTATGCCAATCGGTTCATTTAAGAATTCAAAATTCACCTCTGACACATCGGATAGCTATTACCCCGGCAAGCAACAACGTAAAAAACACAAAAAGCAATACACAGCCGACATGAAGAACTATATAAAATATAATTGTCACTATTTCAATTAATACTATTTTCTGACGTCCGGCCTAGCTCTGCCGTTTATTATCGCTTATATCACATATAATACTTTTTTGCTCCACCACTACTTTTTTTCTCAAAACCGGCTTTCCGTACTTATATATATATTGTTTTGGCGTTGTCCGTCCGTCTTTCCGTCCGTCCGGCACTTTTGTCATATCTTGAAAGTGCTTTGGCGGATTTAATTGAAACTTGGTATGAGTATATATATCCGGTGTCCATAAGTCAAATGCGTGCAATTAAGAGTTTTTATCACAGGAGTTTCAATCGTTATCAAACATTAGTGGAGAAAATGCCAATTTCGACATATATATTCATATTTTTTGTTGACCATCCGAAAGGGACACAAGACGGAACCAAAAATGAGCATGCCCTCAACAAAGAGGGTGCTGCTACTGCTGCTGATGAAAGCTGAGGTTGATGCTGACAATGAATCTCGCAAACGCCGCAGTGTTACTGGTAGGCTAAGTTATAAATGTAATGCATGAATTTGATTGAACAATTTATTGTTGAAATGTTCATGGTTTTCAAATCTGTTTAAGGTTAATTTTACTCCCTTTACGTTTACTGTCAACCACTATGGATAAGAGGATGATGCACGCCAAATGGCATTGTACACCATCTGTTGATAACGGAGTTATGGCACTTTGTATCTTGAAAAAATGCTTTTTAATATAAGCTTAGAGCTTTATCTCCATTAACACATGAGCCAGAGCCATGAAACTTGCCATAGTTGTTCTCAATCATCTGGGGATGCTTCAAATTCAACACCCATATTCCTAAGGGCTAAAGTCAAGGTCACACAATGAGGTCAAAGGTCACAAATTTGATTAATTATTCATTATTTAGTCATTCCTTTACTATGCATCAGGGGATTCTGTAATAACTGTCCACAATTGTTCTCCATTATCTAGCTGAGTGTCAAATATAAGATCCAGGTTGCTAGGGTCATGGTCAAAGTCACACACAAAGGTCGAAATCACACATTTTGATTAAATATGCCTTATTTGGTAAGGATTCTACCATTGTAAAATGGATTCTCAAAATGTCCTGATGTAATTGTTCTCAATTATCAGGCAGTGCAAGACCTATGTGTTTTTGACCAAAGTCAAAGTCACACATCAATCGTCACACAATTGTAAAAATATTTCTCATTTAGCCATTATTTTACTATGCATCAGTGGATTCTGTAATAACCTTCCATAATTCTTCTCCATCTTCTTCCTTTCTGTGTGTCTTATGTAATATTCATGTCTAGGGTTAAGGTCAAGGTTCATGTCTAGGGGTAAGGTCAACGTCACACAATATACTTTATGTAAGGTTTAAACTTATTTTGTCGGATAGCTATACTTAATATGTTATAAATATAGTCAAGATTATGGTTAAATATAAGTTACCTGATACATTATTATGCATAATGTTTGTTAATAAGTATATACAATGTATAAACATTTCATATATACACACAGCGAATTATAAATCATTGGTTTTACAAGATACCATTATAGGGAATACAGGTCTTAGCTTTCAAAAAATGTTTTACGATATTCGTTGTTATAATCAAAGAAACTGTCTTTTGCAGAGTTATGAAGCAAGACTCCGAATGATCGACCTACTTAATGTTTCTAACAGTTTACTTCACAACATATTCCTCCGCTTTTGCTTAATGCCGTTATGTGTGGACTGATTGTTTGTAATTTGTTGTTTTTTTGTTATACATTTGCCATTGTATGTGTTTATATAAAAGGACCGAATTGAAAGATAATTGAATTAACTATTAGCATATTTTTCTTGTATGATTGAATTCTTTTTTGTTCGATTTTCCTATTCAACATATTTACAGAATAGCTCGCATGCACTTAGTTTAATTCTTTGAAATTGCTATTCTGCATGTTTTAAACAGGACAAGACTAAAATAAATAAAAACAAACTATTTTTGAAAACAAATCAAGAGGAAGAGAATATTTCTTCATTCGGCTGAATGATTGATTAAGTCTGTACTGCTTGTCACTTTTTTATATTTTTTTTATATTAAGCTACATTATATATACGCTGCTTTTGTATTTTTGAAACTTCGAAACCCCAAACTATGTCATTTATATTTCATTTCTATCTTTTTTAAGTATATTTATTAACAAAACCTATTGGTGCTCATAGTTCCATGTCAGAAATGTTATGTTTGATCCTTCATACAACATTATACAAATATTTGTTTTTGAATTTACGACCAGCCTTAAAAAATAGTTTTCTTGATTATTATTTTTAATTTTGAACAGCTATTCTACATTTTTCTATTTTAATAATACTTCCTTGAGTTGAGCACAAAATACAATAAACTATATAGAACATGTGTATTTCGTTTGTTGTACATGGACAGTAATAGTCACTTTAGGTTCAAGTCGCCGCGCTTAAATAAAGAAAAATAAATTTACAACAGTAGTTCGTAAAGAAAGTTGCCGAAATTGGGATTAAAACTCCTACATCGAAAAATTGATAAATTTATTTATTTTGAACAACTATGAACTGTCTTTATAAATAATTGTTGAAAGGTATATTTAAAGAAAAGGGAGTGGCGATGGGTTATACATCTATTAAATAAAATAGAAATGTATGGACACATTGTTGGAGCAAATCGTCGGACCACGTATAAAAAAAATCGGCTAAACAAGATGGCTGTTATTTGGTTATGTTTAATTTGCGTCAATTAAAGTAACTTAAAGTAACTTTTTAAATGGGGATTTAGTTTTACAGAATTGCACCGCTCTACAACTGTTACATTAGCCATATAAGGAAAAATGCCCCTGTCCCTGGCAGCCAGGTTAAAAACAAAAACACCATTATCAGACTAGGTCAAGATATAATTGAATACAATTTTCTTAGCAAGTTACACGATGACTAGGCGTAAGTGTTTCTTTAAAGTGTTCAGAAGTTTTCAAAATGGTGGTAATGACATCTGAATCCAGGCATTTGGTCCAATGTTTGTGTAGTGAGTTGTGTTTGTGATTGTTAAAAACTACCCTCGACTAGTTCCCATTTGTAATTTCAATCGTCACTTAAGGAGCACACACTTAGATATTGAAGATATCAAGTTTTTGAACCAGTTCTGCAACTTTTCCAGCTATAAGAAATGGGGGCCTATTATCCACAATCTCAACCGCTCAATCACAACATATATCTTCTGTCCATGAAATAAAATAAAGAAGTGTATAACGATCAGTAAAATGTTTTCTTGTGATTGCTTTGCGCTCCATGTGTTTTATTTGCTATACCACCAATCAAACTGCCTATGTGTGTACATTGAGCCTATTCGCGCATCATTAGATAGTCTTAGGTAGAATCTCGAAAAAATAAATCTGCGCAATATATTTGAAACATGATAATTCAGGGCAAACGAAAATTAAACACCAGTTTATGTAGCAAACATTATCTAAGCAAATGCAGTCTGGACCAAAACTGAATAGATCTACGAAATTAACTGTACGCGGGGAAAATGACAGAGCGGACGCAAAACAAGTATAATTTGTACTTCGTTTAAGGAGTTTAATCTTAGGCAAATCAGAAAACAATCTTATAATTGGTTGGGGCATAATCAAGTTAATTGTCTACCACACAACACATTACAAGTATTGGTATCTATATGACTGCTCAATATTAGCATTAGTATTTATTACATGTATCTAGTTCTACAGGTTTAAGCCTTCGTACCGGAGTATAAGTCTAGAGGACAAAATCTTAAACTTTTTACCATAGTTAATGTAAACGTCGGCTAAATTTTGAAACGCAGTATCGATAAGTCACACATATCAGACCATCTTTCTTAAGACAATAAGAACACTAACTAAATAGTTAATCGTCAATTTCAGTTTGTATTGCATTCAATTAATTTAACAAAACACGTATGCGACAATCAAGGTGAAATCAAGTATACCTGTACCATGACATGGTTTTTAATTAACAAAGTATGTTACAAACCTCTGTAAAAGCGTATCCTTACTCTGACATATGTTTAACCACAAGTTTACTCATTAATTCTTAGCAAGCAAATCATTACAAAACAACGAAAATTAAAAGGATATTAATGTCTTAGCGTGGTTATATGACCAGCATTATGCATTGTCATCTATCAACCGATATTTAAGCATATTATAATACACACCTTATAACAAACGTTATAAAATTGTTTGCATGAACCTGCAATCCTAAATTATGTATAACTTGACTAATTATTAGTGACGAAATTAATATAATACAATTTGTCATGAACAATACGGATACTCATATACCCATCAACTGCTATACAAAACATACTGGAAGAAATATCTAGGATAGAATTCATAAAAATATCTAGGTAGAATTCATCGTTAATAGTGAGAAAGCAAAACACATGCTTTATAAGTATAAGAAAACGATTTGCTTCTCTGTGCCCTGTAACGTCAAAAGTCATAAACTAGAATCAAGTTATGCCTAAAGTTTTAGCTTACATTAAATATAAATTTATTATTAAAATGTTCCATAACTAACGCGTGGAAGATGAAAACGAATCGAAGGAATAGAAACACTGAAATAAATTGTTTATATAGGTTGGTGCTTGACAAACATTTTTTTTGTTCAATGTGCCATGTAGCCTAAATGTGTCGTTCGATGTTTAATAATTCGGGCCCCTGTGGCACAAATATTTTGATTAAGTGAAACAAGCATATATGAAAAGATTGCTATCAATTACATCGAAAACAAAACACAGTATGGCATAAAATGTTCATGCAATTAGTTTATGCCCTTTCATGATTAAGAATAAGGTCATAGTTTTCATAAAAAGTACTAAAATTAATATATACACAGGAAATGATCTCACAGTCATTTGGTAAACGTTGTTCGGCGGAAATATATAAATACCTCATAATATGACACAAAACAAAGATGAATCAGAGCTCATACAATAGCATTTTTAGAAATTATACTTATTTCGTATATATTGGAAAGTTATTAAAACGATTACATCCTCTGAAGACTTAAGTATGTCAACTTTGAAGATATGAACTGGGACACGTTCTTCTTCATCCACATCGCAGAAATAAAAACAAACAAAAATTTTGCTAGACAAATCCAATTATTCAGTAGTGTTTATACATGCATATAATATACAGTTGTTGCCGATCGGAATAACATGTACGTTATTATTCTAGTGTGGTATTTAAAACCTCGTATTGATTGTACCAAATGTATCTCTTAATTATAATAAATTTAAAAGATATGTTGAATCTTTTAAATACATTGATTTAATAACTAACGTGATTAAAGATAGTAAAAGTAATAATAAAACAAAGATACAACTATCCGACGTTGAGCAATTTAAACAATAAAAAGAATACAACATACAATTTATACAAAGAAACAGAATATACGTACTATAACAAAATGAGATGTACAAATGTGTTTACTTTTAGCAATGAACATTATAAATGTATGCAACGATGTTTAATCTTTGAAAGTAATAGATCGACTGACTGATGTCTATCATGCGCTGCAAGTGATTAAGAATAAAACATTTAAGATACAGTGCCCGGGAAAAGGGGGGAGTAATTTGAGAATAAGTCAAATGAATCAACTCAGCTTGTTCCGTCTGCTTTTATGGTATATTTTTCGTTTGAAAGAATTATATTCATAGCGAAAATCAAGTTAAGACTGAAAGTGTCATCGCTGGTTAGCCTAAGACATATAATCTACCAAAACTTAGAATAATTGTTATACTAAATATCGTTCACATTTCGGGTGAAGAGTGCTATCCGACCCATTGCTGTTTGTCGAGGTTGTTTTCAATCATAAGGTAATTGAGCTAGAGCTAAGGCAGGAGCTCCCGTGGAAATACTTAAAAGGAATATATAAGCAGGTAAAGGAACTTGAATAAAAATAGACGGCCAAGCATATATATGTGTGTGAAGCATCGTGGATAAACATAACCATGAACATTTGATTAAGGATATCATAGCCAACCAGGAATATATATGCTGGTAAGGACATAAGAAAAACAAAGCCAGCCAGGCCTATATATGTTGATAAGCAATATATATTTACAGCAAACCAGGCATGTACATCTATATTTTCTTGAAATATATGATTGTTTATATAATGATGAAGAATTTCTGCAAGTGTGAATTTTTTTTTACGTTGAAGAGGGGAGGAGATCGCCATCGGACAAGTGTGTGTATACCGAGAGACAGACGGACATACACTCAGACAGACGGATACACCAACAGAAAAGACATACAGATGGAAAGATCCCATAGTGATTCAACCATGCCCTCCGTAACTTTGTTAAAGGCGTAAAGTAATCAACTAATAATGTGTATTAATGGTGTTATAGAAAGTCTAAGTTAGTAAGGCTTATAGGTTAAGTAGTTTTAAAATCATAAGTTTAAATCACTGCAGGTTTTAATGTTATAAGTTGAAACATGTTAGCTAACGCATACGGACAAGTTTGTGTCCACAGACAGGCAGACGGACAGACGGGTGGACGGACGGACGGGCGGGCGGGCGGTCGGGCGGGCAGACGAACGGGCCTGCGGGCGGGCGGGCAGCCAGCCAGACAGACAGACAGACAGACAGACAGACGGACAGGTATCCCTCTATTTTTGTACAGGGTGTATAATAATACAGGTAAGAATGCTGACACAAAGGTTGTAAGAATAAGCCGACTATTTTCATTTTTTATCCACTGTTAAAGTGTACATAACATTACGTTTGTTCAACGTGTTATTTTTAGAACGTTAAACGTCGAAGTATTCCCCCGTTGAGGGGCCTTTTCACAGATTTTGACATGTATTTAAGCTTGTCATTAAATGCTTTATATTGATAAATTTAAACATTGGACCTAAAATTATCTAGTAAAAAAACAAGAATAAAATTAAAAAAGGAAAAACAAAGTAACCCTCAACAGGGCTTACACCACTGACCCCTGAGTCCTGGAGTAAAAAGTCTCCCGTTAGACCACTCGGCCATCCGTGTTCATGCTATGAGTAGATGTATTTTTTACTTATATAAGCAATCTTCGTAGTTTCCCAAAATATAACGACCACAGAACTTTCTAAATTATTCAATCGTTTCGCGTTGCAATCGCTTTATACTTTTCAGGTTTTCAAATCGTCAAAAGATGCAACTAATGGATATTTAAGAGCATTGTAAATGTTCAGTATTACTATTTCCTCACAAATATCATAACTAAAACGAACATTTGCGAATCTGAAACAACTTTTGTTTTATTTCGTCAATTTACCAAAACGTGAAAAGGCCCTTTAAAGAATGCGGTATATCGGAGAAATCGTATCAATGTAAAATGAATAAACATGTTCTTTATAATCGAGGCACTTCAAATATTGATCGATGCAGATATTTAAAGGATCACTGATAACATCTGAGTAAACACGTTCAACATACCAGTGCTGATAAGGCTTTGATTAACTCTCTGTTATAAGACCCTCTATCAATCTGGTGTGATATAACGATGTTTATTGTTAACGTACCGTGGCAAGATTTGTTACCCCTCGCGGCTGATAATCTACATACCCTTGCAACGAGTTATTGTCCTGAACCATTTATGTCAGCTGATACAAATATAAGCGATACTGATGAGATTGTTAACTTACCCATGGATGAACAAGATCTTCATGACACTATGACCGTACATAACATAACGAATATGCTGCACAACACACAACACATGTGTGCAATAAACGAATATCCAACAATGTATATGTGTATATTTGTTATTGCTTATTATTGAATATAATGTACAAAATAAACAAGCATGGTTGTGAATAAAGCATTTAAAACATAGTGCGTACATTTTGAAAAAATATTGATCATACATTTGAGTGATTACATGATTTAAGCGTTTTCATAATATGCAAGTACAAAACTTAATATATGCATGACATCGTTCCTATCGCAAGAGCCATACACGACATCTACAAAATACGAAAATAAATAAATAAAAAAGCCTTTTAACTAATATGGAGTACAAACATAAGTTAAATATATACACAAGATTGTTCAGTTGATTTCTATTTTAGAGATACTAGTTGTTGTGTTTCAACAGTATAGTATGTAAACAATAAACTTTTTTGTTTGACGGTATTCACAACTTTAAATAAGAGGAAATGCCACATACCAAACATGCGAATTTATATTGCGGTAGCCGAAATTTGTTTTTCAAATAGTTAACTTTATCTGAGAAGAAATTGTATTCCCTGTTCATTTATAACATAACATTTATTACATAGGTGATTAAGCATGCGCTTACAATTAACAATTAATGGAGGTTTATCAAAATTTCTATCCTAGTATTGTTTCTGGAGTTTCATTTTTTCTATATTTCTGCACATTACAAATACATATAAAACATAAGATAAAATATTCTGAAAATTAATGTAGAGATACTATATAAGTTTTCTTTAAAGTACGGTGTATATACAACAAGAGCTGTCTCCATAGGAAGACATATGCCCCCGAAAAACGATTTTTTGGAAACCTAAACGCAGATTTCGAAACCTAAACGCGGACCCTAAGTTCAAGGTCAAGGTCAAAGGGATCAAAATTTGTGTGCGTATGAAAAGACCTTGTCCATATACACATGCATGCCAAATATGAAGTTTACATCTGAAGCGACATAGAAGTTATTAGCATTTTTCGAATCCTAAACGCAAAAGTGTGACAGACAGACGGACAAACAGACAGACAGACAGACGGACAGTGCGATCACGATATGCCCACCTTCGGGGGCACAAACATTATGAAAGTCCTGCAACATTATGAAGAGAACATCTTGTAAACATCCGCTAGTATTTTATTCAAAGCAAGTGACGTATTATTTTGTATCAAATGTTATCAACTATATTTTCGTATAAATGAAGTAAAATAGTGTGAAAGTATTATTAACACAACTAATACATGTGTGGTACAAGCTCATATTTAATTATCATAAGTGTACTACGAAGAAAGTCATTTAACAATTTGTGTATGATACCATAAATCAGTAATTCACCGACACGTTTTCCATTATATGTTATAGAAACAAAATTATGTCGATGTGTTGTATAAACAAATCTGCACAAACCATCTGGGAATTATCCAACGTAACACGTCATTCACATGCAGGTGTTTTCTGCTGTTAAGCAAACACTTATTTGCAATTCAATACTAAATTTAATTCGCTCATTTTCTTCTACTCCTTTTTCCGAACTTTTATTTCTAGTTTTTTGGTTCATCGTTTTATCTGTTTCAATAAAGGTAATAATATCTTTATACTCGCTTTACAAATACATCCGATATATTATACTCATACTACATTAAATTGTGTGCATTACATTTTATTTTATTTTCTCTCCTGTTCATTGTCGTTTTCAGAGTTTTGTATTTTACAAATTACAAAGTGTTAATTTCCTGTATTCTTAAATAATATTAACATAACGTAATCATTCGATGAACCATATATTTACTAGTTCAATGGATCCACGTGTTCACGTTTTAACCGACATGGGTCCTCTTGATTTAATTCATGCAGGTTATTCTGTCAGATAGGTATCATTGTGATAATATACACGCATTTACGAGTTTAAAAAGACTCGTTATCAGAGAATATTAATAGATGAGGATGTTCTTATGTCCCCCAGTCTCTGCTGAGGGACATATTGTTTTTGCCCTGTCTGTTTGTTGGTTTGTTTGCGTCAAACTTTAACATTGGCCATATCTTTTGCAATATTGAAGATAGCAACTTGATATTTGACATGCATGTGTATCTCAGGGAGCTGCACATTTTGAGTGTTGAAAGGTCAAGGTCATCCTTCAAGGTCAAATGTCAAATATATGGGGGGGGGGGAAATAGTATTCCACAAACTTATCTTGTTAATATTAAGATTAATTTATCTTCGAATAATGGTTCGATTGTTAAAGTTAACCTTTCTGTTAAATTTAAAGATATTAATTTATTTTAAAACGTTATGTTGCTTCTTTTACAAAACAATATGAGGTTAAATAAATATCGTGATACATCCGAATGATATGGTACATGTCTTGTTTGCATAGCGTTAATATCCTAATTGCTATACTCATGACACAAAAAGCAAAATATACATGACGCAAGTAATCTGGTCTGAGAAGTCAAATAATCGATGATATTGATACTCTTAGACTTTATTGATAGCACGTCACATGAATATCAATTCAAATGGTCATTAAAGCCATGCTTGTTTATTCGTATACCGGATTAAGTTATTTTTATTTTTTTTTATTAAAATTATCAAAATTGTTGCGTTAGTTGTTGATGTTTTTAATAAGTTGGTTAATAAATGTTCGTAAATCTCTATTGAAGTTTCACGTTAATTTCAATTCCATCAAATTCATTTTATGTGCGTAAGTTGCAGCAAATCTGGTACAATCTTTACTTAGGCAAATTTTTTGAGGCCACAAGTAAGCCGTATTATATTTGGATAGTACTTGGCCGGCAAGTGATATATTAAAAATACTATTACTACAGAACACTAGCACTGTTTTGTCAGGAATTGAGGATACGTGTACTATAGTTTCGTCTAATTTCACGTCTGTGGATGTTCCTGTGGCTGTGTTGTATATGTATACTCGTTGGTGGCCCAGGTCGCAAACTATCAACGTAACACTATCATTGAGATATGCACAGTATAATTTACTGTGATTGGCATCTGTCGTTCTTTTTTGAAATTGTAATTTATTAAATAACGATTCCTTGCCATCCAAAACGCTTATTTTTGCACCTTTCATTTCATAATCGTTGATGGCGAATATTGTGTTACTGTCCACAATGCAGAAGCAATCATACTGCTGTGTTGAACTTAACGTCCGTTTTAATGTAATAATGTTATCTTGACTCACGGAGATAATGACAATCTGTTTGCATTCTGTCATAACAGCAACATCTGTATTCGACACACAGACAATCTGCCTACTGGATGATATGACAAACAAAATTGCTTCCCTTGCTTTTGTAAATAGGTCGTCCATAACTATAATTGCTTATCTGCATACGCAACTACTAGCCTCTTGTCAGGCAGAAAATCCATCCTCGCGACTGTAAAATTTAGACACTTCAGTTGCTTTAGACCCAAACAAGTTTTACCACTATCGGGTACTACTGTTGGAGAGGGCGAAAATGAACAGACCACACCGTCTGAAAAATACCGTTGTAACAAGTGTGTTAATGATACAATCGTTTGAATGGTAGATACGTTTCAAAAACACTTTCCGAAATAGAATATAAAGATTGTGAGCTTGTGACTGGAAATGAATGTTAATGCACATAAACAAATTTGTCCTTCCATAACATTGGGTATGTTGTTTCGTTCAATATATAAGGATCTAAAGTAATTGATATAATTGTATGTCATAAATATACAAAATTAATGTTTGAATTGCCAGAATCATGATCTTAAGAACACATTAGAAAATAATAAAAACTAGTCAGCGTTAAAATATCAATCATTGAAATACACAACATGCAAATATGACTCTTTAACCAGAAAGCATAAATCCTTATTGAACTGATTATAAAACAAACCTGTGTTAAAATTTTGTCTCATCGTCAATCAATTTCACAACTGCAGGTCCTTTACGAAGAAGCGATGCTGTCTCTTTGGCAAACTTCAAATATAAATTCATCTTGAAATGCTTCTTGCTTTGCTCATTGTCGTTTATTTCAATCTCTTTTAGTTTCTGTTCAATATATTTTGCGAGGATAAATGCCTGTTGTGGAGTTCCATTAGTAATCACACCCAGGCACATTGGCTGCATTTCAGAAATTATCTTAAGTGTATTTTCAGAAGAGATCTTTCTTTCCTTTAAGCGCTCTGATTCGTTTGCAAATATGGTGTAAGCTTCATTAGTTATCGTTGACTTTGCAGTCTCTAAGAGTTTGATAGTTTCCTCCATCTTAGTTTCGATAGTTTTCTGAAATGGTGTTACCTTGCCTTCAAGAGTCTTAACTGTTTTAGTGCAGTCTTCAATTTGAAGCTGCTCTTTGTCGCCTGCTTTTACAAAAGAATCATGTAATTCTTTTAAATTTTCTCTCATCTTGTCAGAAATCTTCGCAATTTCTTCAACGCTTTTACACGTCCTGTGAATAAATGCACATTTGCTACAGCATAACAGTGAATGGTCCTTGCAGAAGAATTTTAATTTCTTCTTGTGTCAATGTCTTTCATATCCACAACAATAGGTACATCAGTTACGTCTATTGCATTTACGAATACATGGTTTCCAGATTTGAAGCGACTGTGTCCTCTCTTGCTATCATCACACAGAAATTCAATCCAAACGGTACAGTAATGTGTGGTATCTATAGAGGTGTTATCCTTCTTACACGGTTCACAATATCTCATCGTTATACATCCATTAGCCATGTCGCTGCTTATGTCATCAATTCTGATGTTCCCTCCGCCGGTCGCCATTTTACAGGCTTGTTTCTACTTTCGATTCTAAAATATAAAATGTGTAATAAAGTTATCTAGAAATAAACCAAAGGTTGTTTCAAGAATTTGAAGCGGTATAAGCATTATATTCCAAAACACTAATTATTTTCAAAAGTTAATGTGAGTATTTAGCTCAATACACACCATCATTTCATATAATAACTATAACGTTTACACTGTGTGCGTATTCTTGATAACATCATTGTGATCACACCGGCCATTTCCGACAAGCGGCAAGTGCTTACCGATACTGGCCGAATAGTCACAATTACTGATAACAAATTGAAAGTTCATTTTAAGTTTGCACATACTTTACATTTTGCATATAACGGATAACGCTTCACCATTAAGCGATTGCGGTTTTCATTATGAATAACTACCTTATGTATTTATTTTTAAATTGCCTGCCTAGTTTGTACGTTGTAGTTTGAATAAACCGAGATGCGCACTCGTGACGAGTTTCGCATTCCCAATGTTAGCGATTTTCATCACGACGCAAACATTACCTCAACACGTGGCAGGGAATGTATAGTTCTATAGTGGTTATTTCTTTCTGTAAGTTTATTGAGCATTCTTACTTTTATTATCTCTAAATTATCACTTAAATACTTCTGGTAAAATAATAACTACTTATTCTTAAAAAAGTATGATATGCGTCGTTATATTAGTTAAGTGTCGCTGATGAGAATCAATGCACTTTAAAAAGTTTACTTTCGGAAAGACTGACAGTCTACGTAGTTCTGTAAATCCTTGTCTAATAGATCATTAAATCTTAATACAATATTCAAGTTTTAAAGTATAAAAATTTTAATTTTGGAAAACACATATATAATATTGCTCTGAATGAGAAAACGAGGTTCTGAATTGTATTGCATTTGCTTCGTGATCTATATAATATTGATATATAGATCTCAGTTGAGTTCACAAAGACGATTTAATACATAGAATGAGAATCAACACGTTTGTTTCGGAAAAGGGGTAATGGAATCAACGTTCAACCAATTTGTAATTTTACTGTTTTGAATTGCGGATATTCTTATTAATGGAAATGTTATTGTACGCATGTCGACATGATTAGATAATTGCTGTTTATTTGTTAGTAATTGATTTATTTGGCGCTCTGCGTATGATCATGGTATGTTTTCTAAAGTAAGTTTACTGAGTGTTATATCAGTTATATATTAAACAAATCGTCAAGATCAAGTACGACAAAAGCAAGTAAATATTTTTAGTAATTTATATCGGGACAGCGTTTTTTTTAACAAAATTATCGTCGGTATAGTATTCATGTTACAAAAATAAAATATCAGCAATGACCACATTTTATTTTAAGATACATATTATAAACAACGCGATAAATAATATAATAATTGTTGAAGAAGATTAGTTCAGGAATACACATTTACTGCATAATACGCATAAAATGATGAAACGTCTTGGATCATCTTCGTATCACAGACACTTTTTGACTAAATATTAGAAACATATCCAAAAATAAACAATCAAAAACTTATTTCATCTGTGCAAAGTCTCTCAAAAAATAAATAATATTGGGTTATTTTATTAAACATTGCATCTTAAATTTCAAATCTCTAATATAACATAAATCTACTTATAATAGGTATTTTTGAAGTAAAACGTCCATTATGCAAAGGATAAGAAACATGCTTAAAGAGGATTTTCGTTGTTGATACCCATTACGAAACATGTTGAAATTGAGCATTTGTAAATAATAAAAAACAAAGGTTAAATTCTTTTTTTCAGTTTTTAGTTGCTACCGCAACGCACTATTTTTTTTTAAAGAAGTGTATGACATATTAATGTTTCCAGTTTAATCTTGTTTATACATTGTACATGTTACATTTTATGATACTTCATACGTCCATATTATGTATATTAAAAAGAAAACGCCATTAAAATCATATTACAATGACTGTGCGTTACAGGCACATAATATGAGAAAACATAAACAAAGGCGAAATGCGCGCCAAAACGGCACTCGTGTTTATTCGGTCATATCCTAAAATTTTGTTGTTGTTGTAAAAGCGGACCATAATGTCACTGAAAAACTAAATGCACTCAATTAAAAACGTGTTTCGATTTATTGCCGTAAAATATTACATGTTACATGATTATTAGAACGATCATGTTTAGTTATTGAATTGTAATAACATTCGCAAAAGCTCTTTTTGGCACCACACCGTTCAATCGACTCCAGCGACGACTGTAGATCATGTAACGACTAAGATACTGTAGTATACATGTCGGTGGAATAACGATAATGTTCACAAAGTCCTTCTTACTTAGGCTCTCAAAGAACACACTCAATCCTGCTCAATCCGATACGTAAAATATAAAGAATAGGGAAATACTTACACTCCACTTTCTCACCGACATGTATACAGTATCTCAGTCATCATCAGTCATCGCATGATCCACAGTCGTCGCTGGAGTCGATTGAACGGTGTGGGCACGAATATCAGGTACAAACATTACACACTAAAATGCCAATCGATATTTTCTTCTGATTTGTTGCAAATAAAGTCTTTAAACGCTCAACACCAAATGTGTTGCTCTCAAACGGTTTTAATTAATATGAGGTGTTGATCGATAGGGTTGCCTGAATTCAAATGTCGTGTAATAGTATAAAGTTCCCATACAAACATTACGCTAGAGTACAATGACTATATTAATGCAACAGGGTTAAATTGTTTACAACTATCAAATAGCAGATCACGTTTAAAGGCTCACTTATTGCACCGTATGAATAGATTATCGTTCTGCTGTTATTGATAGACAAACATTTACTATTATAAGGCTTGAAGTAATAATGCTACAATTAATTGTATATATTTTATTAATGAAAACTACACCAATGCTGCTCTCATGCTTAGTGTGTACAATTTGAGAACCCTATGGTCCTCTCGATTAATCACCGCTAGCCTTGTGATAGAACTATTCAAGCACAATGAGCACGGGCGAATCATATCGAATGGATAGATAGCAAGTATTTCACCATCAATCTGCAAGGTGCAAAATCGAGTGCGTCAGATTACTGCATACCATCAAGTGTCATCAGGTCCGACACACGCACCTCTATGTGTTGTGATTGAGACCGGACATACGTCCATTAACTTTCATCTCGTTTGTGTGATGTACTAGGTATCATTAGGTTATCAAAGTCAGTCTCTTTTAACCGGCCAATGATATCACCACATATATCCACCACAGCAAGGTTTTTCCTTGTCATTCGGCAGCTGTGTAATGTCAATATATACCAACTATTCTTAAGTAAATGGACACACTATATCCGATTAACCGGTAGATAACCATAACGCTGAACATAATACTAAATATTTTGCTAAGTATCGCTATTTTATTTAGTCAAGTAATTGTATGAATCTTAAAGTGCGTCTTAAAGTGCGTCTATATTCGTCGTCCAAATACAAAGGCCTATAGTATTACGTAATTTATTATGTAAATGCAATAATCAATAATATGAAGATGGGCACTACCGGGATTTTTATTTCCACGCAGACCTCAGTACGAATGATTCGGTTTTAATGAACATCTTTCCTAAAGACGCATTTACAATGTCAATGGTTGCAGTGAAAACTGTCATATTCGGTGCACCAGAATTAACGGAAGGTACCGGCAAAATTATCTGACACTCATGCCATAAACCGTAATATTATTTGTATATGCTTATATAATAATTAATATGTTTAATTGACTTTTTTAATAAGCAAGTACACGTACAGTATTATTACAACAATACGGAAAAACACGCTATCAAATAAGAGATTCCACAAGTTAAAATTACATATTACCTAGGCAAATACGAGAATACGCCTGATCGAAAATTTCCGATTAGCTTGGCCAATACAGAAGGGAATTTTCTAGACGACACTCTGAAAACGCTAAATTGCGTAAGTTATTTAATGATTTTCACTTAAATACATTTGTTATAATTATTATTTAACATTTGATTAAAATTATATGTTATGCACAGTATACTGAAAGGGCAATAATTTATCTAATCGTTTACAGTGTCAACTAGGCGAGGTAGACGTTGTATTGAGAAGATTAAACATAGCTTTACTCGAGTACATCAGCAATATACAAAACTAACAGTTATCAGAATCAATCCGTTATTTGCGACATGCGTGTTTTCACAAAGATAGCTGGATAGCAATAAGTAAATTCAATCCATTAACAACTGCAAAGTACCCAATGCAAGTAAAACATAAAGAAAAAAGGCATTATAGCCATCAAAACAATTGCTACTTTCGTTCACAATATTTTTTTATAATTTATGGCAGTTTTTCTATAAAATAAACAGTACACACCTACATGAGGAAATAAAGTAGATTCCAGTTTGACAAAAGCTATTTCCTGTCTGCTGAAGGACCAAACTTTATTTTGTATAGTTAAGCGACACTTGCAATGTGAACTCTTTGCTTGTAATCTGATCGTCGTGTATTTTAATCCCATTGAGTTTATTTTTATTGCTCCTCGCGAGAATAAAAACTGCGGCGTTCCATTATATACCACAGCAGTACAAATTGCAGGATATCGTTTATTTCGTGTAGGAATTTCGCCGCGCAGGTTTGTCTTTCACGCAATCGCTTAGTTTCATCTTCTTCAATGTCTTTAGCTTGATTAAATATGACTGTTCTTTCTTTAGCAAGCATTGTTTTTTAATTTTTCACTTAACGTCTTAATTTCATTAGGATGAGCGACAAGTTGTTTGTGTAAAATTAGTTTAGTTTGTCTGCAATCGTTTATGATCTCACGTTTTTATCAGCCGCTTTAATTAGATCTCTGTTCAAACCATGCAATATTTCTCTTTTCTCTTCCGTTAGGGTAGATAACTCATCCACATCAGGGAAATTCCTGTGAAGAAATGCAGCTTATACTGCAGTACAATAACGAGTGGTCTTTGCAGAAGAATTTTATTGTTATATTATATCTTTGCATATGTTCATATTCTTCACGTCGACAACTACCGGTACTTTAGTAACAATGATGAATGAATGTTTACCTGGTCTGATGTCGCCGCTTGCAATCATCACACAGGAATTCATTGCAAATCGTACAGAACTGAGACGCATCTGTGGAGGTGTTGTCCTTCATACATGGTTCACACGATCGGAGCGTTAAACATCCACCAACTATATCTCTGCTGATGTCTTCATGCCTGGTTTTTTCTCCACCAGTTTCAATTTTCTACATGTTTTTGTACTTCCGATTGTAATATACTAAATGTGAAATACAGTTATCTAGAATTAAACCATATAATGATTCTAAAATGTGACGCAGGAGAAGAGTATAGTTTAATTCAGTAATTACATTCAATATGAATTATAAATTATCTATTCCATATACACAATAATATTATTGTATTACTATTTAATGAATATTGTGTGCGTGTTCCTGAAAATATCCCTGTTATCGCATGGGTCATGTTCGACAAGCGGTAAGTGCTTTTCGGGAGAGACGACTTGTTACGATTGCTGTTAATAAATCGAAGGTACAGTTTGGTAATACGTTGTATTTGCCTTGTAACCGATAACACTTATCTATAATTCTATAGTTCATCATATGTCCTCGGCTTGGCTGTAACATGGTTGTTATCATTATTTAGATTGTTACTTGACGCAATACTTCTGCGTTTGTCCACTGTTACTAGCTGCGTATTTATTGATAGAAATACTATTATGAATACCATGATCAATGTCATTTGGAAAGCATGTACTTTCATTTTGGATGGTTAAATGGTTCTGTGAATTTTATTAAATTGATTTGTGTATGATCTTTTGTTTTGAAATTTATCATGACAAAAATACTTAATCAAGGTTGGACCAGTACACTTGTCGCCATTTAAAGGGTTAAACAACTACACGTTTTCAACAGCTTTAGTTAAACCGTTGCCCAGATTCATGTCTTAAATTGACAATGAAGCTACTACACTTCTTAAAAAATTCGATTTAATTAAATGAAAATCTACGACCGACACATTTGCGATTCGCATATATTTTCCATCTCGATTGTCATGTAGACGACCGCTTCAAATAATAAAGCATAATTCCCTTAGAGATTGCTTTAGCATAGATCTTTGTTATTCTTTTGTAAAAGATCTTAAGATAAAATAAGTAAATATCTAGTGCATTTGTATTCTGAGATTATTCCAGAAAAAAAGCACGCACACCGCATATTGTGTATTTTGAACGTCAGTATTTAAGATTAGTTCCGATTTAAGTGTGTAGTTTGGCGGCAGTTAACACGTTTAAGCCCCAAATGAGTTGTATTGACGAATCTTATGCGTAGACCCAATAATTTATTAAGCCGCGCTCAGGAAAAACCGGGCTAAATACATCGGCATAAAGTATCGCCCCAGATTAGCGTGCGTTTTCCTTTAAATGGCCTTTTTCTAAACAATCCTTAATTCTAGGCGGAAAATGTCGCCCTAAAGTAACCTGCGCGGACTAAGCCTGGTTTTCCCAAAGATCGGATCAATTATTTCGTAGGTAAGATATATGTTTTTCTGTTTTTGTAAACACAATTTGCCACTTGCATTGACAAACAAAGCTAGCGGATGAATTTAAGAATTTTTAACGACGATGCCATCGAAGTATCATTTTATCCTGTTTTCTACAGAAAAAATAATATGAAAACTGAAAAATAATTAATGTCAGTCCAAATTACTTTCTTTGCAAAATAATAAAATCACCAACGTTATAATTATCCGAATTACAACTCGCACGCCTTTGCAGTCGAATCTAACTTACCCACACACGGGCGTATATATGAGATCAAAGGACGTGTTAACTGCGATGTCATACAGAGTTCAACTGCAGTAGTTTGCCGTTACTGTGTCCATCCAATACATAGACGTCATGTGATTCAGTGCTAAATAGCTAGACTGCTACAGTTAAAGGAGTTTTTATGGGCAGTTGTTGCCATCAAATCTTATGAAAAACAGAACTTTGGGATCTTCGATATATAATTATATTTGTGACTGGGTAAAAGTAAAAGTTAAACATACAAAAGGTTATAGGCTAAATAAACGATTTATAAATTTCAATTAAAGTTCAAACATACACACCTGTGATCAAGTCAGTATATTGTTTAAATTATTTTCAGATAATTCAAAAGTTTTATATTATTTGAATTCATTGAACAATATAGTTTGCGTGCGTTACATGAAATCATGGCAATACCGTCATCTAGCTAGAAAATAATATAACCGTTAGGTTTCCATTTTTATAATTATGATGATATTAAACTACGGCATCATGTGCAACTTGATTGATGACATGTTGGACGCATCGAAAAATTAAAGAACAAAATAAAAAAATATTGAATATCGATATGCATCATGTCATCATATTGTCGAAATACGTTTAAGACCACTAAGTAAGATTTATTCAACATTAATTTGGTGTAGAAACTATTGCTTGCGCTTTATTTACTGAAAGCATGACTAGGACCTGTATCCATTCAGTGAAAAGCTAGCAATGAGGAACCAGGTCGTTCACAAAAAGCTTAGTAATGAACATTATACCGCTTATCCTTTTATCAAATTAAATTAATTTTGTGAACAGCTTACAGTAAACTGATAACAATAAAACTTATATGCCTTCCAAATTCGCTCTAGATGTATGCAGGCTTTTTAGACTTACACATGAAACATTACGGAAACGAAGAGCATCTTATAATAAGGGAAGTACATGATTTTGACGACATCATTCGTTTCTAGTATTAAGTATTGTGCATATGGGCATTCAAGTATACGGGACGTGACATGCAAAGTTGCGCATGTGTTTTTTTTCAAAAACTTAAAAAAGTATGTTGCGTAAGTTAAACATATAACGTATGTTAATACCTTGTAAGGCATTATTGAATTGACAATCTACGCAAATACAAAAGTGACAACGACGCGCAATTTATCTTTTGTATTTTATTGCTCTTAAATATATTTATTATTTAATGAAGCTTGGTTCAAAATATAGGAATTATACACGAGGGCATTTGTGAGAAAATAATATCTTAATAACATCCGCTATGTTTGATTTTATTTAAAGCAAGTGATCAATATATATTATACAATGCAGGGCGATTCATCAACACAACATTTAATATTATACAAGGTTCATCGCATTGGAACGGTCAATATACACTAATGGGGGTTTAAACTCTGTGTAAACGTTACGCAAAATGAAGTTACCAATGTAATATGTAATATAACGATCAACAGTTATAACACGAGTTAATTAACCAGTCACAATACATTTCGTTCTATTTGGTTTCGACAAGCAAATACCAGCTCCCGTTCAAATGTCCTTCAATCTCTAAAAAGATATGCATTTATTGGTGTTCTTATCTATTTTGATTTGGTTACAAAAAGGATTAAAGTAAGTATGCTACAATTATGCTAAACATTAAATTTATGACGACTCACGCTTGCAATATTTATACAATGTAACGACCCTGTCGTCTACGCGATTTGTGACCGCCAGCATTGAAGAATCACTCTTCAGGCATAATAGTGCACGGTGATTTCAAATTGACTGGGTAGATATCAAGTACATCTCCATCAACTGTCAGGTGCTAAACAGTGTTTGTTTGCTCACTGCACAACATGAACGTTTCGCTAGGTCCGACACACGCACCACCTGGATGTTTAATACTTGTGTTAGTGTCGCATTTTATCGTGCCTATCACAGTATCATACACGTTCACTACGTTAGCATATCGCTCAGTAAGTATCAATGTGTTTTTAGACTGGACAAACGCACATTTACTTTCACCACGTTTGTATGTCTTCTTTGAAAACACGACGTTAACACAGTCAGTCTCGTTAGACGTTAATAAATCATCCGAACGGACCGTAGGTCGTCCATTGTCAAAGCGGCGACGGTAGAGGATTGCATTAAGCAAATGTAATAGTATTTATTTGACGTATTGATAACCTTGGTAAGAGTTATTTTATTTGCGTGGTTCAAAGTAAGGAGGCAAATCTTTTTCTTGGAAAGAATTACTGCCAATTCATTTGGAGACACGCATATAACATCCAAAGGCTTTGACTGGAAAGTATATGGTGTTCCTTGTCTCTGCTGGTGTTCGTCCATTATCAAGCATGCGCAATTTCGGTTGTCTACGGCCACTAGTCGTCCATCTGGCGGGAAATCCATTCCACCAAAGCAAGGTTTCTCCTTGTCATTCTGCATCATTTAAATTTCGATTGATGCCAAAAGTTCTAAAGTGTATGAAGACACAATATCTGATTCACAAGTATATAACGATGACCTGAAATAATAAATGTGTCTGTTAAGTATCTTTATTGTGTTCAACTCGCTATTCTGAAAACTGCGTGTATGTTTGTAGTTTAATATGTAATTCTCAATAGTAATACGTTATTAGTTCTGAATAATCAATCTGTTATGTAGATAGGCATACCGGGATGTACACGTACAGTCAAAAACAATACGTTATGTCTTTGGAAATAGTTGTAGTGGAATCGTCCATATTGAGCGGACCGGACATGGAAGAACTTTCTAAAATGTGTAACAATCACGAAACAAAACGGAAATATTATAAATATTAGGCTCATACATTGTAGCATGCGTTATGATCTCGTGAAACAAAACGCCATTTTTTAGATTAGAACGTCCTGACTAGCATTTGAGTACAATTAACAGGTAATGCATTTGTTTGCCGATGTATGTCATATCGCCGTTTGCATCGTCGTTGAATGAAGTGTCTGTATCAAGGCGATTGTCCTCATAAACTGTAATAATCAGAGTGAAAAGCAATATACAAAAATAATACATATGCATTAACAAAAAACAACAACACATACTCTACAAAGCATATTATCTACCATACGTCATGTTATTTTCGCTTCTGACTGACACCTTTATTGGATATCATTCTTACTTTACATTTGCATTTTGTTATACTGTACATTATTTGTTGAATTTCAGATATTGAAAATAACGAAAAAAACACGACCAATGCGGACAACCGCAGATAAAATTCACTTTCAGCTTCGCCACTTAAAAAACCGATTAATGAGCCGATACGAGATGGGATTTTTGGACGCCATTTTGTAGTTTAATAGTTGTTTCGTAGTTTTAGTTAAACGAGTTTTTATTACAAATAAAACCGAATTAAGTGTTAATGCATTGGCGATATTTGTTGGTTTTTTCGTCAAACTTTAACATTGGCTATACCTTTTGCAATATTAAAGATAGCAACTTGATATTTGGCATGCATGTGTATCTCATAGCGCTGCACATTTTGAGTGGTGAAAGGTCAAGGTCATCATTCAAGGTCAAAGGTCAAATATATGGGGGACATAGTGTTTCACAAACACATATTGTTTTCAGTTGCCATTAATGATGAAGTCGGTTACGTGATGATGGACGTATATGTATTAAGGCTTGATGTAGGCATTAATACCTATGTTCAAAGAATCTAATGAACATCAGCTAAAATGAAAGTTTTAGCCAGAGGTTTTGCTGTCGATGTCCGTTGTCGTCGTTTGCGAAACATATACAAAACAAGTGATTATTCAAAGTACTATACACAAATGTTCTGCTGTTGACATGTATCTTTGCGTACACTTAAATAGTAATAAAATGCAGATTTACACTGAAATATGCTGCATATTATTATAAAGTCAAGAAATAACATGCTAATCAATGTGGTAAAATCATATTTGCCTGATTATTTGGCTTCAACAAACAACTGTGGCAATAGGCGTATGTTTTGGTATGGGTAATAGTATTGACATATGTATTTACATACTAACATGAAGACATGGTCGTGTAATTTTACTCAATAATAATCGTAATCAATGCGTTATTTTCGACATGGTTATTAATAAACAGATAGTTAAATCGCACTTGATATATTCTATCCATATACAAATACAAACTATCAAAGGTGTACTAAATAAAATTACAATACAAATTTAAATAAGCATATTAATAAAATGGGTTTTAGCCGTAATAGAATGCTTCTTTCGCTTATAACAATATTTTATAATGCATGACATTTGTATTATCAAATACACAGCATATAGATGCAAAGTCATTCTATAGCACTTCCTGACTATTTCGGCCGTATATATGGGACGATTTGGGGTATTGTTGTGCAAATGACGTTGTTGGAAAAAAATGTGATTTTAACATGTCCATTGGATAAGTGCCAATACAACAAAATTTTAAGCTTCGATTCCAATGGAAACAACGATTTTACTACTTTAAATACGTTGTTATTAGACAACACGTGCACACGCAATAGTTTTCAAAACACATTTAATTGTATTTATAAACTATGACTGCGACATCTACAAATGCCCTCTACACATTTAGATGGCTTTGCAAAATGGCGCGTGACACAACTGAGAAGTTATAAAGCAAACTAACTGGCATAATATTACTAATATTTTTAATACACGGTTGATTAATGGAAGGATACATCATAAGAAAGGCAAGTATTGATTTTATGGCATTTTTCACATTTTGTTTTGTCTTAATTTGTTTTTTTAAAAATAACTTAGCATAATACATAACTGATATTTTAAGGTATTTGTTTACAAATCCATGGCAGCATGGCAAAACTGGTATTTTAGGCAATTAAAAAAAGTAAGCACAATATGTCACGAAAAAAACAATGCACCACAATTCCTTCCTTAAGTATTCAAAATATAAATTTCAAAGATGTAATTCATATGGTTAAATCCATTCACTTCAGTAATAGTCATAAGAAAGGCAAGTATTGATTTTACGGCATTTTTCACATTTTTTTGATCTTAATTTGTTTTTTAAAAATAACTTAGCATAATACATAACTGATATTTTAAGGTATTTGTTTACAAATCCATGGCAGCATCGGAAAACTGGTATTTTAGGCAATTAAAAAAAGTAAGCACAATATGTCACGAAAAAAACAATGCACCACAATTCCTTCCTTAAGTATTCAAAATATAAATTTCAAAGATGTAATTCATGAGGTTAAATCCATTCACTTCAGTAATAGTCATAAGAAAGGCAAGTATTGATTTTACGGCATTTTTCACATTTTGTTGTCTTAATTTGTTTTTTAAAAATAACTTAGCATAATACATAACTGATATTTTAAGGTATTTGTTTACAAATCCATGGCAGCATCGGAAAACTGGTATTTAAGGCAATTAAAAAAAGTAAGCACAATATGTCACGAAAAAAACAATGCACCACAATTCCTTCCTTAAGGTATTCAAAATATAAATTGCAAAGATGTAATTCATGAGGTTAGATCCATTCACTTCAGTAATAGTCAAAATTCTGTCTTACAATTGAATTCCAATTATCAAATCAAAACCAAAAATGAATATTCAGATTGTTTACATACATGTTTAAAAAGTGATGTAGGCGATTAGTCGGAATATTCTGTTCATTATTAAGTTTCTTCAGATTTCCTTTAACACGTTGACACTTCTTCCATTGAATGTTCTTGTCAAGTCACAAGTTACAAAAAACAACTAGAATATTTCTTTGAAAACGCTGTTAGCATCTGTACTTAAATGATTGAAGTGAAGCAATTGAACTTATAGAATAAAGTATCAATAATATTCCTGAATATTGTCAATTTATTAGTGTTTTTCTTTAGTTCATTTTTTGTTAGTATATTTGAGAAATATGAGTCATTTTGTACTAAACATTGGTACAACGTTAAGTTCAATATCTCGAAAACTAAAAATCATAGAATCCTCTTTTTTTCATTTTGTTTCTTATAGAAAGTTGGGAATTAAACATATCAAAGCCTGAAAATGTGATTGTTGAGCCATAATACCCATTTTCCCAGCCACTACCACATTTTATCGACCCGCGACTTAGCACTACGAAACAGTTTTCGAAGTTACGAAAACTAACAGATAAGTGAGGTTAAGTGGTGAAGCGTGGAAATGGCTCAACGGTCGGTATCTTATTATCCGATTGCACTTGAGTATTTCAATAGTTAATATATCCAGTTTCGGTTGTTTTTTTCTCTGCATTATGTGTGGACCACTGTTGACATTATCAATCCGAAATATCTTCACTGAAGTACAGTGTCTGGCTCACGGACAGTTGAACGCATAAATTAACACAATTACAAAATACTACCTGCTCCATTACAAAGCCATGGTAATTTCATTCAAGCTCAAAAATAACTATGAGTAAAAGCGTTTGTATTCGTGTAACGGTATTGATATTGACATTGTAATTACAAATTTACGTGAATACAAGTGCCTATAATTATAATCAATTAAAATCCTAATCAATTTGGTATTTCCGAAATCGTTGTTCATAAATATATATTTAAATTGGACAAAGTAAATGCAATACATATAAAACAACGATATACCGCAAATACGAATTGCAAAATACCAGGAAAAATCAAAGGCGCTAATAGAAAATAATTGCAACTTCCGTTTACAACAGTTCTAATTTATGGTACTTGAAGTATCAAATACACATCATACACCTGCATTCGGATCGATGCGAAGAGATTCCAGTTTCACAAAATCACTTCCTGTCTGCAGAAGTGTCGAAATTTCTTTCGTAAAGTTCAGTGACAATTGTAATGTAAAATGTTTGCTTTGTAGCTGATCGTCGTGTATGTTAATCTCGTTGAGTTTCTTTTCAATGCTCCTTGCGAGCACAAAAACTTGCTGCGGTGTTCAATTTTTTACCACAGCGGTACACACTGGTAGGACATCGTTTATATTATTCAGGACTTTTTCCGATAAGGGTTGTCTTTCACTTAGTCGCTTAGTTTCATCTCTTACATCTTGGTTAGTTTGGTTATTAATGACTGTTATTGATTGGGTAAACAGTGTGTTTAAATTTTCCCGTAACCCCTTAATTTCGTTTGAAAGTTAGACTAGTTTTTCTTGTAATTTAGTTTTGTTTGTATGCAGTCGTTTATGATCTCGCTTTCTTTACCGGCCGCTTGGACAAGATCGTTTTTTAATTCATTCAAAAGCTCTCCTTTCTCATCCGAAAGCTAAGCTAATTCATCCACATTTGTGCATGTTCTGTGAATAAATGCACACGTACTGCAACACAATACCGAGTGGTCTTTGCAGAATAATTTTATTTTCTTCTTATGTTCTTCGCATTTGCCCATATCCTTCATGTCGACAAGGTTTTAAGCGACTGTGACCCCGCTTACAATCATCACACGGGAATTCATTGCAAACCGTACAAAACTGAGTGGCATCTGTAGAGGTAATTATCCTTCATACACGGTTTACACGATCTCAGCGTAACAAAACCGCCAACCACGTCGCTGCTGTCTTCGATCACGATGACCTTTCCACCAGTTGCCATTGCCAACAGGATTGTTTATACTTTCGATTTTTAAAATACAAAAACGACAAATGTATTATACAATTATATAAAAAAAATCAAAAGGTTTAGTTCGTTAAATATTATAGTTTAATTCACACATTAGATTTAGTAACACAGAACATAGTTTAGTGTATATCCTGAATAAAGTAATAAATAACGTTATATATTTACAGCGAGGAAACCCTCTAATACAGTATCGAAAGTACTTTTGATTGTGCGAATGCGTGACACGTAACTCTATATCGGTTAAACGTGATACAACGACTATCCATTTCCAAAAAAATTGTTTTCCTTTCGATTTGAAATATATATTGTATAACATATATATTTAGAAGTTCATGTTATGATCTTTAAAGAATAAGTCGCGGGATAAAAGTTATAGTTTTGACCACTGAGTATGTTAAGTAGCAAATGTAAAGAGTTAATCCCATGCACTCCATCATTACATATAATAATTATAAAGTTAACATTAAATCGAAAGTAAGTTTTGTGTTTACGAATAGGTTAAATTTTTTATCTAACGGATCACTCTATACTATCAATCAATTGCAGCATTTGTGGAAATCAGCTGCGCCATTTCTTTCTTTCTAAAAATTATGATAGTTCACGCGGTGTATTTTTAAACAAGCGGGGATGAGTACTCGCAATAAAAATTGTTTGATCAAACAATACTTACATAAATGCGAAGTTTCTGATAATGTACTATTACAAATACGTAAAACCCCTTAAGGGCTCGCACAAAGAAAGGAGCGCGCTTATAAGCAGCTAACATTTATTTTGTAAAGTCAACGTAACGTTTTACAAAATACACAAATATTGGGAGGATATGGGTGCTAGGAGAGCCCTAAAAGGGTTTTGTGTGGAGGAAAGTATGATTAACCTTCGCCTGAAAGGGAGGCCAAGTTTAATATAATTCACTAACATAAACCTCTGTATGCGCCCAATAGAGACCTCAACGTCCATTTTGTAAATACTATTGTTTTAAATACTGTACTAGGCGATACCACAGGTGGTTAGCGTGTGGCTATGATATTAATTAGTGAAATTATCACTTTGAATGATAAATAATCATATTATAACGAAAAATCAACTTTTCTGAATAAAAATATTTCACTATCAAATATATATATAACAAGGTATCCAACTCAAAATCACCCGAAAACGGGGTGCATCGCTTTTAACAGCCATAACTTCATCAATTGTGCAGCGATTTTCACGATCTCGGTCTTATTCAACGCAGAAATGCATTTCCGTTCTGGAAATGTTCATATCTTGCAATATGTTTACAAATGCTGGGTCAAATTTTAAGAAATAACACGATACTCAACTCGTGTGACCTACTTAACATCGATCAGACAGGAAAAATAAATGAAATCTTCACGGAGTAAAGGGCATTTTCCCTGCAAAGTTCACGGACCTCGATACCATAATTCAATAAAACGTATGAACAAACATTCTTACCGTGCTTGCCGTTGCATTATGCATTAAAACTAACTGTCCAGCGCCATTTGAAACCTTTGTTTACATACATTTCAACTAACCGACATTTTAAACATACGAGTGATTTCATTGGTCCAATGCGAAGGTATGTCTTTACAACTGAAGAGTTCATTCATTAATCCTGTCTGATCGGTGTCAAGTAGGTTACGCGAGTTGTGTATCATGTTATTTCTTAAAATTTGACCCAGCATTTGTATAAATATAACAAGATATATACATTTCTAGAAAGACATTCATTTCTGCGATGAATAAGACAAAAATCGTGCAAATCGCTGCACAATTGATGAAATTATGGCTGTTCAAAGCGATACACCCCGTTTTCGGGTGATTTTGAGTTGGGTACCTTGTTATATATATATTTGATAGTGATTTTTTTTCAGAAAAGTTGATTGTTCGTTATAATATGATTATTTATCATTCAAAATGATGTTTTCACTAATTAATATCATAGCCACACGCTAACCACCTGTGGGCGATGCGGTGATAATTTTGACGTGCGTTATAATTATTATTGAAGTTGATACGTACCTTTAAGAAGAAATATTTTCTTTTCTTTAACAGTATTTGGCGTTCATTGTACTATCGAAAATGATATGGAAACATGTTCGTTTATAACTTATTAAATTGAAACCCACATTTGAAAACATTTTAAACATTAAAATATAGTAAATACCTCATTACATATGCAATTTTATAAACGTATTTATGCTGGCATTTACACAATATAAGAAATAAAGATAAATCTATTAAAGATTTTTGAACGTAAATGTAATTTATCCTGCATTAGATCATAGTGCATGTGTACCTATTTTGTATTTAGCATTATCGTATCTTTTTTTTTCACTTAGATGCCTTTTTCAATCAAACTTTTATATCGCATTGCGTTTTGTAAATGATTTTATTCATTGTGTGTTATTATTATCAAACAAGCGTATGTCGGTATCCTATTCTTGCGTTTATTGAAGATTTCCTGACCGTGGTAGCATATGTTTAAAGACAGGAAATAACAATAATTTAAAATATGTGTATGTGTGTATGTCCAAATAAACTCTGTAACATGCCTTTTCGTAAGTATCAGAAGGCGTCTTTTTCATAAGCATGGCTTTACAATTCACAAACGCATCGAAAATCAACCAAATTGCGCTCGTTATACGATTATATCAATTCTCATTTCGAATTATATTCACACACTCTAATAACACGTGCAGCCATTACAAGGGACACAACTCTGTATCTCTTAAGTTAAGGTGAAAATATACTAAAATGTGTCCTTAACAAATTCAATGTTCAGGCAATAACTTGAAAATAAAATAAAGTAAAATTGTTGCGCATAGAGACCCTCATTATTATACCTTTTCACAAAGAGCATACCAAGCCAAATCGATGTTAACAATAAAAAAGATAGGTCATGCGATATGTAAGAAAGAACTTGACACGAATCAACGGTGATTGTTTTGTTGCCATGTGGCGACTGCCTTCAAGCTGAAAGTGTAAAAATGTGAAGGTGTCGTCATGTGGTCACCAATTTTAAAGCAAAACAGTGAGTTTGTGGTACACAACAATGTTTGTTCTACCGCACGCACAAATATTCTAAAAATAAAGTCATGGTAATTTATCAGACAGATAATTGTGTGAACAAAAAATTCTTTTGATTTTTTTAAGAGTATTGCATTGACCACCAAAACTATTTAGTAAACTGTAATCTCGATTGTAAAAAGAAAAGGAAACTATCAGGACATGCACATTTTTTTCATTTACAGGTATTTTCACCTGACCGTTATGGGACTCCTTCATTGCATGCAATACTGTTAAAACCTTGATGTATATGCCACTTGCTGTAGTTGAAAGAGTGCATGTATCAATGATTAATGTTCTAACGGGGTTTATGTTGTTTACTCATTCGTTATTGATAGTGACAATCGTAAAATGCAAGCTAGTGGACTCGAATGAATATACAAATATGCAACATTTATATTTTCTAAACCGCAGCTTTCGTATTGCTATGCAGAAATATATTATATTTAATGCTAAGCTTTTTAATCGATAATTTGGAAAATACTTTTGTTTTACCTGTCGCAATTAAAAAAGTATGTAATGTAAAATCCCGCCTGAATGGCATTGTAGCGGTTCGTAAATATTTAACCTCAAAAGTATCTGTTCCGAATCACCGTTCAGACAATAATTTAACTCAACTTGTGATCTTGATAGTATTATTATATATGGTGGTTACTGTTATTATAGTTTTATTAACACATACATGTAATAGAATTTTTCAAAACTTTCGAATGTAAAGTAGGACTTTAGTAACAGATAGACTTTAGGAACAGAACAGAACAAATATTGTATTCACTTAAGCATAATCGAGCTCATCGTGATCAATATTATAAGACATTCATACATGCGTGAAAAAAGTAATAACGATAATAATGCACTATGAGTGAGAGTGTTGTGAGTTTATATTTACAATCAATTGTGTAAATAAGCAACATATCAACACAAATCAGTGGAAACAGACAAAACAAGGTTCATTTATTTCATAATAAACTGCACATGTTAACAGAATTCAGCGTTAACAGACAAAAATACAGAACATTAATTTCATATAAAACGGTACATTAATGACAATATTAAACGTTGAGTTAAAGAAAAATACAATTATCTCTTTTATTTAACCCATTTATGCCTAGCGTCTAACAAAAGGCCTTGGCAAACAGCGTAGACACAGATGAAACGCCGCATGATGCGGCGTCTCATAAGGGTCTGCGCTGTTTGAATTAAAGGAATTTCTGTAAGAAATATTCTAAATATACAAATACATATACTAGACATCCCTAATGTTGGAAATAAAATGATCCAATTTAGAAGGATGGGAGAGTCCACTAGGCATAAATGGGTTAAGCATGTGGTGCAGTAAATTGCTAACTTCCTAAGGGTCGGCGAAGAAGCGTTCACAGTGAGAGGATGTGTAAGCAATAGTTCTGCAACTTTTGCAAAACAAAAATAGGAAAATAGTGAATTACTCCTATGTCTGTGATGCTGTTACTTCCACAGCATATACATGTATGTATCTGTTTTAATATGTAAAGATTAATTTAATAACATAATTGCGAACAAAAATGCCTCCACAATCAAGAAATAATTGGAATTTACCATTATGCATCAAAACATTTAATGCTACTCTATAAACGTTTGAACTTTTAATAGTGAAGAATCTCAATTATTGTACTGCTTAAAGGAGAAAACTCATTATAACCTTTATTTTCAGATGTAGTTACCTCCCTATATATTTATGCATAGAATTAACATACAAATGGATAATTGTTAAGAATTTTTTAATTATATATTCAAGAAAATGTTATCTTTATAATTATTGTCAGATTATGAAAACTTCTTAATATGTTGACAGATATACATGTATTGCTAAGGAAACAACCCTAACTCGTTTTGTTAATCCTTAGCATTGCAAGCTAAATGACTCCTAGTCTAGATATTGGATAGAAGTCTTGATTATTAAAAAAAGATGTTTTGACAGCGACACCATTGTTGTCTTCCTAAGCAAATTTGTCAATACAGTGTGCTGTTGTCTGCTGTCTCAATACTTTAATGCAGTCATTTTATATCAAATAAGTAGGTGAATTTGTTTGTATATATATGTATTTTAAATTGTAAACTAAAATAGTTATACTATATCCAATATGTAGGTGAATTTGTTTGTATATATAGTATTGTAAAATAATCAGAATTTGATAATGTTATTATGTTAAATGTTGGTACCAGAAGAATAGTTAATTTTCCAGATCCAAATAATTTTCTTATACTAATACAGCTGCATAAGGCATATATATATATATCTGAAACAGTCCTGCTTGCAGAAGCTACGCAGATGGATACCTTGTCAGTTCCTCTGCTATCCCCAGATGGAGGACATCTCCATCAGTAAAGTGGGCATCCTCAAACTCCTAGGCAACCTCAAGGTAGACAAAGCGGCAGGCCCAGACCAGATTAGACCAGTGGTACTAAAGGAACTGCGACATGAACTTTCTGACTTTATCAACATTCTTTTCCAGAAATCCCTGTCAACTGGTGAGATCCCACGTGAATGGGCCAAGGCAAATGTATGCCCTGTCTATAAGAAAGGAGACACCAGTGACCCAGCAAACTATCGTCCTATTTCTCTGACCTGTATCCTTTGTAAAATCCTGGAACATGTAGTTGCTTCTCATCTTTCCAAGCACTTCAACACCCACAACATTCTGTATGAAATTCAGCATGGCTTTCGAGACCGACGCTCCTGTGAGACACAACTGATTGAGTTAACAGACCAGCTTGTCAACAACCTAGCAACAGGCCGCCAAACTGATCTCATCCTTCTTGACTTCAGTAAGGCCTTTGACAAGGTAAACCATCTGAAACACCTCTATCTCCTCCAAGAATATGGCGTCTCCTCTCAGGTTCTAGGCTGGACCCGTTCCTTCCTCTTTGGCAGAAGTCAGACAGTTGTATTGGATGGTGAGTGCTCCACAGAAGTCCCAGTAACCTCTGGTGTCCCCCAAGGCTCTGTCCTTGGACAGCTTCTCTTTCTTATATATATAAACCAACTCCCTTCTTCCGTCACTAAATCCAACGTTCGCCTTTTTGCAGACGATACGGCTATTTACCTCACTGTAAACTCTGTCTCAGATTGTGCATCTCTGCAACAAGACCTAGACAAGCTTCAGGAATGGGAACAAGAGTGGGACATGGAATTTAACCCATCCAAATGCCAGGTCCTACACATCACAAGGAACCGCAACGTCATTGAACACGGTTACTTTCTCCATGGCTAAGCTCTTGAGTCCGTCTCTGATGCTAAATATCTTGGACTCGATCTCTCTTCTGACCTTAGCTATAATACACACATTGACAGAATCACCAACAATGCAAACAAATCACTAGGCTTCATTAAAAGGAACATCACAACACATAATAAAAAGGTACGAGAACTCGCATACAAGACTCTGGTCCGACCACAAGTTGAATACGCTTCCACTGTCTGGAGCCCATGGACCAACACTGCCATTAATAAAGTGGAAAGAGTGCAAAACCGGGCTGCACGCTGGGTGCAGCGAGATTACTCTTCCTTTTCCAGTGTCTCGGCCATGGTACAAGATCTAGGCTGGAGATCGCTCGCAGATCGTAGAAATGACAGCAAACTCATCATGTTCTACAAAATCTATCACAACCTTGTTGCCATACCTCTCCCACAATATATAAAAGCACCAATCCGCTTCACTAGACACATGCACCCACTGTATCTACAAAAGATACAGACAGGATCACTCTACCACTATTACTCCTTTTTCCCACACAGCATCACACTATGGGACAAGCTCTCAGCTGATATCGCTACCCTATCCGATCTTGAACAGTTCAAGAGGGCAGTGGTAAATGTGCGGTACTAGTCTGTTAAATGATGTTTATAACCCTCACTTTTATCTTTCACCTTCACTAAACTCTTTTAACCACTTGCCTTCTCTCAATTCTCCTGGAGATTTCAAGCTTTTAGTCTCACTACCCAACAATATCCTTTGCTGGGTCCTTTTTACCTTTCACACTCACTAATTTTCCTGACGTGCACCTTTTCCCTGCCTATAATACTCGAAAGAGCGGTTGGCAGTATACAGAGATAGATAGATAGATAGTGCCCGGTGGGTAGATGTGCCTTGCACTTGGATAGCAAGGGACTCACTTAATCGCCATCAGAGGACAGAGACCCACTCCCAGGCCAAACTTCTGGAGGCAAACCGCCTGGCTCCAAGAAATCTGGTGGGGCAGCTTGAAGAGATGGGCTCTCTACAGAAAAGTGCTAGGATCGCAGCATTCAAGAATTTGTACTGGTTGATGAAGCAGGAAGTTCCTCACACAACAAACTACCTCCCTCTTAATGATCTTGGTAAGTAACTGCGCATTATGATATTCGGACATTGCTTATTTTAATATTTTCCTATATCAATAAAGAGCATTTCATAAAGTTGCTTGCTACAATCTTAATGTATTAGTAAATAAATACAAAGACAAGCTAACACTTGGAATATCAATAATTAATCTGTTTCCAACTCATTTCCAGTTGTACCGGCCTTTTGTGCATCAGCTGATGTCCAACATAGAAGAGCGATTTCCAGACTTGCCATTGCTGCAGCTCTTCGAGGCTTTCAACACCACCAAGTTCCCCACTGGAGATATGGGCAACCATGGCGAACAGGACATCAAGGTTATGCACTAAACAAGAACATGATATTTACAGTCAACCAATATAATTTCAAAGATGTACTCCATTATAATCAATTGTTAATTATCAGATTGTGTGACAATATTTATCAAATCAATCAGTGTAACTTTTTTATTGTTTAGAAACTGGCTGACCACTTCAACCTTCCCGTTGACGCAACACTGCACAACTGGAGGCAGGTTCGAGGCAGCCTACAGGGCACAGAGAAGAAGGCTGAAGAGGCAATGGAGTGGGTGACCATCCATTTGCGTAATAGCCACGACCAGCTCTACAAGCTGGCACCCGTTGGCCTGTTCCTCCCTACATCTACAGCTGGTAGGTACTTGACTAGGCTGTCAAGAGCACAATAACAAACGAATGATGTTTTTGTTTTGCTTAAATATCTCTTTGTTCTTAAATCAAAGCGATTCAATAGATATTATTTCAGAGTAGTTTACAATATTGTGTGTATTTCAGACTGCGAGAGGGGATTCAGCACGATGAAAAGGATAAAGACGGAGAATCGTGCTCGCATGAAGTCTGCTGTCCTCAATGCACTGATGACGGTCAGCATTGAAGGGCCAGACATTGAGGCAGTAGACTTCGGAAAAATGGTGGATGCCTGGCACCAGGAGAAGCCTCGCAGAACAGTGTTTTGAACATGTAATATGTGACTGTATTGTTGTTGTTTTTCAATCATGTTTTGCTTGCTAATGTCTACTGTTATTCTGCTTTTTATTTAATATTTAAATACATGACTTGAATGAGATAAATTGAGGACAAATAAATAAATTAAAAAAAGAGAAAATGTTGTGTTTTAGAAGCTCCCAAGTAGTGTAGATTTTGATTTAGAACAGTTAAACCGCACCAACCCCCGTCCACGCTGTCTTTCCGCTGTGCCTGCCCAATTTCCTGGGGAAATGCCTGATATATATATAATATATATATATATATATATATATATATATATATATATATATATATATATATATATATATATATATATATGCTTATACTTGTCATAAGAACATTAGTTCTTTTAACATATATACTTCACCGTCCATATTATTTTTATGCTGTAGACATTTTGTTTGTCATTTTTCATTAAACAAAAACTTAATTCATACTAAATATTGTTTGTCTTATTTGTTTTTGCAACAGAGCGTGGTTTTTGTGTTTAGGGTTAGTGCAGACATGTGTGTGTGTTCATTTCTTTTTTGTTGCTTTGTTTAAATTCCTGTTTACATGAGTTTTGTTCCTTCATGAGCAATTTAAGTGTAATGTTTATGTTTTGTTTGTTTTATATTACAATGACAATTTACCATATTCTATTTTACGGTGGAACACTGATACTTTGTTGTGTTATCCTTTGTAATTACTGAACTGCGCATGTTTTCCTTTAACTGTCGGGGTCTGAATGATTGTAGAAAGCGATGTGATGTAATTAATTATATAAAAAGCTTAATGCTGATATCTATTGTTTAAAAGATGTTCACTGGAATTAACAAATTGAAAAATATATACTCACACAGAGGTGGGGATTGCTTCATTAGTTATGGGTCAACTAAGTCTAGGGGTGTTGCTATCTTATTCAAAAATAAATTACAAATTACAGTAAATTCAGACGAAAAAGATGATTATGGAAATATGATAGCCCTTAATCTTAGTTACTGTTCCAAACAGTTCACATTACTGAACTTATACTGCCTGAATACAGACAACCCGTCCTTTAATAAACAAGTATTTGATACAATTGATAAAATTGGCAATATTATGCCTTTTATATGTGGAGATTTTAATTTAGTGCTTGACCCACTGTTAGATTTTGTTAACAATAAGCATTTAAATAGAAATAGGACAGCTAGAGACTTGTTATTGGGGGGAAATAGTTAAAAGGGAATTGAAGGATACATTTAGATATATAAATGGAGAGAAAAAAAAGGTTACACATGGATACGTACTAATCCATTGCAACAGGGCCGTCTGGACGTTTTCCTTACTTACAAAAATATGATTGAATATTTAATAAATGCTCAAATACAATCAAGCTACAGATCTGATCATTCTATTATCGACATGGTTATAAGTTTTGAAAAAAGGTGTACGTGGAAAAGGTTTACGGAAATTAATAACTAAATTGCTTTCTGATATAGAATATTTGCCAGTAATTAATACTTTCATAGATGATATAAAACGGCAATATTGCATTCCCGTATATAATTAATACACGTTAAATGAGATTGATGACAGCCATTGATGACAGCCAAATAAAGTTTGTCATAAATGATCAACTTTTCTTAGAAACACTTTTGATGGAGATTAGAGGCAAGTAGCATCTGTTATTCACGTCACAAAGCAAAATTAAGAAGAACTCAAGAAAGTTTATTAATATCAAAAATTGAAACAATATAGCAATCACTCACTGAAGAAAATAAGGAATTACTAATTACACTAAAAATGAACTAGAAACTAAAAGACAGGAAGCTATAAGCTATGAAGGGTTGCTTTATAAGTTCCCGTAACGACTGGAGAAAAACCTACAAACATGTTTTGTAAATTGGAACAAAGTAATTTTCTTTCCAAAAATATTTCTTGCATTGAGATAGAAGATGGAACGGATTATACATGAACCGAAAAATATTCTTAAAGAAGCAAATTCATTTTACAAATTGTTATATTCAGAACAGCCCATAATCAACTATGATCTCAAAGATGAATTTAAAAATGATGAAATTCCCAATTAACTAATTTAGAGTCGGACATTTTAGAGGGTATTCTTTCTTTTCAAGAGGTGTCAGCAACGCTAAAACAAATGTAAAATGACAAAAGCCCAAGCTCTGGTGGATTCTCTGCAAACTTCTATAAAGTTTTAGTTTTTTTAAATGGGTGTCTTCGTGGTTAGAAGCATTAATTATTCATATAATATTGGTTCACTCTCAATAACTCAAAAGCAGGGAATTATTACATCCAACCAGAAGGAGGGAAAGCCTAAACAATTTTAAACTTATTTGCTTGTTAAACACAGTCTATAAACTAGCATCGGGAACAATATCTAACAGAATTAACTCAGTCGTAAACAAATTAGTAAATAATGACCAAACTGGTTTTATTTAAGGCAGGTACATGGGAGATAATGTACGGCTAGTATATAATATTATGAGTTATACTGAGTGCAAATAAATCCCTGGCCTACTGATGCTAATTGATTTCGAGTGTTTGATTTTTTAACTTTGGGCCAATGTTTAAGAACTGGATAACCCTTTTTTAATAATATGGAAAATTCAATCCAGTTGAACGGGTTTTTTTACAGACTTCTTTATAATAGGACGAGGTTGTCGTCAGCGAGATTCTATTTCAGCGTATTTATTTATACTTTGTGCAGAAATACTAGCTATTAAAATTAGAAAATGGAAGCAAATGAAGGGAATAACAATCAATACTGAAGAATACAAGTTATTCAAGGCCAAAACAAATTTACATCCTTAGCTAAAAAGTTATTTGATTTTTGTATACTATGTAATGCAGGCAGTTTATATGCCACTTCAGCTGTAAAAAAAATAACCAACACTTTTTGTATAGATATGTTAAGCATATATTCTGACTTTGTTAAGAGTACTAATATCGATTCGGTTGATAAACTGTTAGATATGCCTTTGTTTTTCAATAACATTTTATTAATCAACAATAAATACATTTTTGGAAGTATTGTTATGATAATAACATACAGTATGTTAAAGATATTATTAAAGACGATGGGCAGATTTTGACACTGCAAGAGCTACAATTCAAAATGAATAAGCCAGTATTTTTTTACATTATGAAGGTATAAAGAGAGTTCTTTCCACATACGTGGTCTCAGTTCAAGTTGTAAAATTAGACGAGTATAAAGTACAATCATATCCCATTGTGTCGACATACATAAAACCTATTATTCTGAATTCATGTAATATGTTACTATACACTATGTTAAAACGGAACTCTGAAATCCCCACATGCCAAACAAAGTGGAATGAAAACTTTGCAGATGATTCCATACAATGGAAAATAGTCCATGGACAAGTTTTTAAATAACGAATAATACATATATCAAATGGTTACAAATTAGGATTATCCACAGAATATTGGGAACAAACTCACTCCTTTTTAAAATGGGCTTGTCGGATAGTAATATATGCACCTTTTGCAAAATGTCAGAAGAATCAATAACCCATTTATTCTGGGAATTAAACATAGTAAAAAAATTATGAAAGATATATCTGATAGCTTAAAAAATTCAAATCTACAAATAGTAATAAACTCCAAAATGTTCCTTCTTGGAGATACAAATGAAAATGACAACTTCTGTATTCTTTTCATGGAAGTTTAAAAGTACATTTTTGAATGCAAAAGGAAAGAAGTTATTCCAAATTTTCAAGGATTTAAGGCTAGCCTAAGATTAGCTTTAAATATTTATTTAACCACAACAAAGGAATCGAGTAAAGGATTTTTTTGGACAGTCATAAGAGTAATATGTAATTCATAATTGCATTATACATGAAATGTGCAAAGTTTGTTTACTTGATCAAATCTTACTTTGTTGTTTGCCTACTGATCATACATTTAAATTGGTTGTATTTGTAAACTGCACTCTAATTGTAAATCCAAACTATGTTATTTACAACACTAGCAAATGATAATAATTGGGTTTTTTCATTAACTCTCATTATATATGAAATGTGCAAAGCTTGTTTACTTGATCAAATCTTACTATGTTGTGTGCATATTGATCATTAATTTATATTGATTGTTTTGTTAACTGCACTCTTATTGTTAATCTAAACTTTGTTATTTAACCACAGTAGCAAATGATACATAATTGGGTTTTACCTTGTTTGAACTTGTAACCATAGTTAAATTGCTGTTGTTAATCTAAACCTTTCTTCGTTCAAGACGCACTTATTATTGTGTTGTCCATAAAGATTATTTAAATCAAGTGGGTTAAGTAAAAAAGGTTTAAGGATGTATGATATTAATCCATATGTGTAATAAAATTTCATATGGTAGATTAATATATGAATGTGCATGACTTTGTAAATTATGTATTTGTGCATATGATTATGAAATAAATAAAAGCATTTAAACAGGACAACGACTTCCTAAGGTCCTTTTATTATTAGTATGTAAAAGTTTCAGAAATGTATGCATTATGACGAGATTTATATCAACACTTGCGATAGTATGTACCCCATGTTATGTGTTATATATAATGACTATTTGACACACACTAGATGTGCCTTCTCATGCAGCTCGAACTACCTATGTTTTCAGTAACTGGAAAGTATTTTGTAAGATTGTTTATAATACTATATCCATGTCATAATTAATAATATTGGATAGCGATGTGACAAAATTTCGCACTTGTTGCTCTGCCATCAACAAAGCATTGACCAAAAACTATTTCGCGAAACAGGGAGAAGGTGTTTTAAACTTTAACTTTGAAAAAAACATCGACGGACCTGTTTTTACATCAATAAAATAATATGGGATAAAGGAAAATGTATATTGTTTAAGTGTAAAAATACTGCGTTCAAGATAAAACTTAAGGTAAAACAAAGTTGTTGGAAATAAGCCGCGCTGTGGTTTGCCTAACAACTGACGCGCAAAAGGCTAATAGCGGTAAGCGTTGACGTTACAAGTACACTCCTTTTCAGACATCATATCAAGTAGTAATCCTGTCTATCTCACTTTTTGAACGATCGTTATGTATTACGCAAGCAATGACATTCTCAATAAGGTTATCTGTAACTAAATGCTAACAATATGAACGTTGTTTTAATGCTAAAATGCGTTTCGTAAAAACCGGCAGTTCATAGACGATAGACAGAATTTATTTACATCGAGTTCAATCACCCCAGTCTCATTTACAGGATTTTGTGTTCAGTGTAGGTTTTGACATGGTATTGGAAATGAATCACATGTTATTGTATATTTAAAAAAGCAAACGGCTATTACATCAACTAAAAGCACACATCTGTGAAATCGCAGTTTTCAGTTCAATAAGTGACTAGAACCACACTTTTGTGACAGATAAAAGGATGTTGTGTTTTGCCGGAAATAAATTAGTTCTTGGGTGAATGAAGCAAATATGTACCCGATGTCTAACTTTATATTAAATATTTTCATATGTACTAATACTTGTGTGTATGTGAATCCTCATGCCTTTGACTGTTTTAAGTGGATATTTATTATATTTCCTCTTAAATTACATTTGTTAAATAAGTTTCGAAATTATATGTTATCACCTTTAAGGAGATATTAGTAGATAATTAGTTAAATTGCGTTAGAATAAATACAGAAACCGGATTTATAACTGAAGAAAACATTATCTTAAATACGAAATTCTTGATAAAGATTAACGCACAACACTTCACAAGCGTGGTGAAGAGATATAAATCATGTAAATTTGATTTTAAGTTCGACAATTTAACGTGTTCTCAAAACTGTAATGATGTGATCCAACCAGGTTATTATAAACCTGAGATGCATTAGACAACCACAAACAGAATATGTTATCATTCTAAAACCTTACCCTATACGAAAAACAATCATCATTATTTAAGTGGCTTTGTGCGTTCAATATTGTTTAGCCATTTCGATTATACTGTTTGCGGTATTAACCCATTTATGCCTAGTGGACTCTCCCATCCTTCTAAATTGGATCAATTTATTTCCAAAAATAGGGATGTCTAGTTTATTTATTTCTATCATCATGCGGCGTCTCATCTGGGTCTACGCTGTTTGCAAAGGCCTTTTTTCTAGACGCTAGGCATAAATGGGTTAACGTTAAGCTTGTGAACGGCCCATTGGTCATCCTAGAAAGCAGTGATGTAAAATGGTAAAGACAAACCGTATTTCTCACATAAAAAAATAGTCAACTACCGAATGAGAAAAATGAGACCAATCCTCAACGCCAATATTGGACGGTAAAATATGTTAACGTTAACATTTGTTTAAGAATGCTACGCATGAACTATTTAAACGTTTACATCTGTCAATGCAAAAATAACGCTAAACCGGCGAAAATAGTATATGCAATCAATCTTTCGGCGTATATACGTGCATTGCGAAGGAGCGCAGCAATCAATCTTGCGGCGTAAATAAGTGCATTGCGAAGGTGCGCAGCGCGTATGGAAGTGGTTTAGAATAAATGCGGATTTCTTATGATTCGCGATCATTTGCTTGTAATGTTTTTGCGCGTGAAAAAATATGGTCGTAAATCGTGTTTGTTGCCGTGATATATTTCTAGTTTTCATGTTGCCGTATTGCAGTGCGAAAGGTTCTGCGATTTTTTTCAATAAGTTTTATAATAAAATATTATTACTGCGTCTGCATTTTGATTGTAACTTCCTTGACATTTGATCTTCAAAACTGATGTAACAAATGGTATTTTTGTGACGTTAATTGAGAGCTACTAACGATTAATAATACACAATTTCTGTACTAAGGATATTTGAGTGACCGAAAATCTGCAATAAATGTTTTCATTGTCAAATTAACTATATGTGTCAAATAATGAGTTAGTATAACTTTAACAGGTTTTGTGTTCTTACTTTAAAAAATATTAATGTTTTTCAGGTATGATACAGCTGAATCATTTTGAATTAAATTAAGATTTAAACGTAATGTGAACCTGGGGAAATTTATATTATTTTTTATAAAAAACATTTCGATTAACCCTTTTGTAAGCTTATATTGTTGGAAATACCATCCAAGACCACCCAAAACAATTTTAAGGCGCATTGACTGCTACCGTGAGTTTGAGTTTTCTAATCTCTAAGACACGTGACTATGTGTGCGGGACAATCAGTGATTTGGCGAATGGTCTAAAGTTTTTTTAGCGTATGTTATTTTGGCGTAAGAGGATAAAAGAATATATATTAAATCTCTTGTTTAGGTTTGAGTAAAATTACAAGAGCAGGAATTTCAGATTCAACGAATATGATCGATTTTACGAATCCAAAAAATCACATTAATGAAATACAAGAAACCACAGTATTCAATTTTAAAAATAGCACTCGTGTATAATTCATGTGTGTTCATAGAATTTTTGCGCTAATTTGAAATGCGTCACGATATTCATTGTGTATGGAAAATAAACGCTATTTTAACGTCTAGCGTATTTCAACTTTACCAGCCCATATGCACGTGTCGGACATTTAGTCCCGCTGGTATTTTTCTGAATATTATTTATTTTAAAAGATGAAACTATTGGATTGTTTTGATTACATTATTGAAATTGCTTGTAATATTTATTAACATTTTATAATTTAAGAAAGGATTCAGCGGGCGCAGAAACGCGAACCTCTGCGTAGCAAATGTAAATTTACTTAACATGTTGTAGCTACCATATAATATAATGTAGATGTGTATTTATCGTGTAAATGTTCGCGGTTGAATGTTCATCATTATAGGATATGTATGATATATTTTCAAATATATATGGTGCTGCTGTAAAGAAAAGAGTGTTGATAACAATCAATCAGACGTGTGCGTGAACACAATGCTCTTCAATAATAGTTGAATCACTAAACAGGGATATAAAAGCCATTTTATTGGATGTTACTGAAGTTATATGCTTCATATAAACTGAAAACAACTCACCTTTCAGTTTCATCCAATGAAATAAATAGATCGCACCCATTTAGGTAATAAAAAATCATCAAGTGCATGATTTTGACGCACAAATGATCTTGCTTTTGATTGGTTATTGTGACTCTATTTTCTTAGAAGCTAAATTTAACATCATATTTGAATAGCCGCGATGAACAGGTATAGAGGCTTATATATTAAACATATTTAAATACCATTGCACGTAATATAGTATCGTTTAAGGGGCTTGAACGCGGGTTATACGCGGGGGGGGGGCAAAAGTTCTATCTTAGACGTTTAAGTAATTCATATTTTCATACGGGAAGCGGACAACGATAACGTGCGAGGCCTGGTATATGGGAGATAACCCTGGGTTAGAGTTAGGGTTAGAATAAGGGTTAGGGGTCGGGTTAGGGTAAGGGTTAGAGTTTAGGCCCTAACCCAATCCCGACCCCTAACACTAACCCTAACCTTAACCCTCTAACCCATCCCCATGTGCATTACAATACCAGGCCTCGCTCGTTGTCGTTGTCCGCTTCCCAATTCATACAGTGATCAACTTTTAAATGTTAACTGTTACTGCACAAGTAACTGATACACTTTAAGCATATAGCACATTTAGTTTGTATGGCCCTCATGCTGTACGTGCGTTCAATATTATCAATTACAATACCTGACATTTATGTCAAAGTTACGTTACTAAGCTACGCTGCGTTTTAAACATTCTTATAGTGCAAAAGAAAGGACTATACGCGTATAGTTTTTTTATCTACTCTATCAGCCCATTCCTATTATTCATATATATTCATAAACATTCAGGCAAAATTACTGATATGGTTCAGCGTTTAGCTGTTCTCACACGAGGATCTAGTGGTTATGAAATAACAGTTTGTGTTCATCCTTCTTCGGACCTTAGTTGTCAGTACCGTGCGGTTACAACAGTTTAAACAACAGGATGTTATTGCCGATGTTGTATCAATCTGCGCAATAATTCGAAAAACAATGTATATGAAACCACCTTATCCGCAATAAGTTGGTTTCCATACCAGGATTAGGCTTACCATATCAATAAATCAGCGCATTTTTGTTCGTCAAACTCGCGTATAAAACGTCTTACTTGCAAGATATTTTTCACAGTTACGATGGCGATTGAAGGAGGTAAATCGAGTGGAAAAACTATGGTCTTCATTTATATCATCGTTTTGGCGGGCCTACTTAATCATGGTATGTAATATTTACACTACGATAGTGCTTGCGATGCAAACGTGTATATTCATTGTGTGCTCATTCAGTAATATGTAAAGGAATAATTTATAAGCTAGACAGATATCCGAGAAATGTATGTAAACTAGTTGTGTATAACCAACAATTGTTAGTATTTAAATCACGTTAACTTGCTTATCTTATAGTTAGATTACTGTTTCGACTAACAGTTTTTCATTACTTAATCCTAGTTAATACAATAATGAAAAGTATGTTCATAAATGATCAATTTACTTTTTACTGAATTCGATTTCATTGAAGCCTTGCATCAATGAATTTTCTACCCGCACTAAACTAAACTAGCAAATAGTTTGTATAGAGTCGATCTGTGTAACTAATTGGTTTACTCATTGGTTTTACATATTCGTGCTTAAGATATAACAGTGTCTCAGAAAGTTATAACTCTCTTTATGCGGAGAACATTAATCAATTGAGTAGTGTCGTTGTAATAACATTGAATTTATATTCTTCTTTATATTTCACTTTTTTAAGTAAAAATGTTATGCTAAAAGGTTAATACTTATTTATCATAATAATAATTAATAATACTAATGAAATATATTTGTTCTATGATTTATTCGGTGAGGTTTACCATGCTTTTAAATAGGTTAAAACTTAGCATGGGCCGTTCCATGGCAGTAAGCCAAGCTTTAATCATTTATTTTGTTCAATGTTGTTTTGTTTGTTTCATCCGGTATAATGTCACAATCGGACACATGCCTTATGTAAATGACACGCGGAGATTAGCAATATTTTTTTCTCGTGATTCTTGAATTAATTGAGGTCTTTTGTGTAACTGCCGTAAATGAAATTTTGCGTAGTTAACTTAACGTTTATCTTCAACATGAATAAAATTAGTGCTGGAGTCTCAAAGTAATATTTTGGATATTTCTACAATTTCTTTTGTTTAAACATATTTTTTTCAAGAGTTTATTTTTTTTTAGATAGTATTCTTTAAGGAAATCCTAACGTGATGAGTATTAAATCATGCTGGAAGTTTATAAAAATATGGATTGTTTTGCGATAAAATGAATGAACATTTGATTTCCCATTTGATTTAAAGAGTTGAAAAATTGGCAAAGATGCCATGGATTGAGTTTCATCCATAGATATTGTAGAAATGTATTGTCGAATGGTACTGCGATAACGAACAACCACTATAAGTTAACCACACAAAGTGTGAAGGGTAAAATCTCATGAAGAAGTTTGTTATGATACAATGTTGTTATCGTGATAAGTGTTGTGGCCTGATGCGTTCGTTTATCTGGGCAATTAGAGAATTGGAATTAACTTGATTAAACACTAAACATAATATGGTGATGATCATGATTTGTATAAATATTTGGTATGATGATTATGATGATGATTGGGATTATTATTTGATATCTAACATCGTATAGTGGTCCCCTATAGCCTCTGTTCAAATTGTACCCCTTAGTAAAAACTGACCAAGTCCCTGGGTCAGATGATGAATATTGATATGAGGCAATTTGTTTTCATATTCATTATGTATGTGTATGTCAGAGAGCTTTTATATCCGGTATGTAACATAATGTAGTATCCGTCTGCAAGTTTGTTTAGATCATGCCCATAAGGTCAACCGTTTCTGGCCACGGGGTCAATTTGTTTCTACATACAATTACACATAATGTCACCTTTAAAATCATTTTCTTCAAAACAATAATTCCGCGAGCATTGATATTCAGTATTTACAATCATGTAGTGATTTCACAAGGTTTGATATAAGCTATACTCCAAGGATCAAAACTAACAGGGCTCCATGTGTCACTTGGTTTAAATAAAAACAATTAAGTCAATATAAATATATTGAAAAATGTTCAAATTTTCTCCAAAACTTACAGGCTAAGAGGAAATCAGCATTATGTAGTTGCAAAGTACAATATTTGTTCAGATAATGCACTTTGGGTCAAATTTATCCACACCCCACGGTCACGTTGTATTAACAGACTTCATTAAAACAAGAACGTTTTTAAACGAATCTTCCGCGAGCGATTACTGCTGAAATATGTAATTAGATTTCTGTGGTCTACCTCCTAAGGTTGAGCCTTTTTGGATCGCATTTTATCCGTCGTGCGTCGGTACATTGTCCGTCGTGCATCGTCCGTTTTTTTGTTTTATTGAAATAATGTCTCTTTCTTAACCACTGAGCATATATTCTCAACACTTCACGGACATTATTTTTCTGTTATTCTCTTTCAATATTATTAAATTGTTCCTGTTCAATGCATAAGAAAGTCATAAGAGCATAAATTATGTTTGAATGCAATATCTAAATATCTTCTCTTCTAAAACCGAAAGTTTTAAATTTTTGTTATTTGGTATGTACAATTTTACAGCAGTCCATTACAAAAGCAAAATGCTTAAGCTATGTAACATCGAGTAAAATAATCCATTGTCCAAGATTTAACATGATTGGTACAGACGTTATAAGCAAAATTAGTGTTACATTCTTCTCTGAGGCTGCCGGACACAGAGCTATTAAATATATAACATCACACAGGAGTCTTCTTAAACGTTGGCTGTTTTATTTGACCTATGTCATCATATCCGTATTCTTTTTATTTAAACGATATCTAATCTTAACCTCTAAGTAAATTTTCACTAAGTATCAACGAAGTGAGTCATCTTGGGCATGGATATTTTTTCTCTATGTTCAACATGTGTGGGGGACTGCTGTACGATGGTGCATATCTTCATAATCGACCCATCTTCAATATCATATTATTATATTGGACTACTTGTACAAGTACAACTTATTATTATTTATACTAATCGAAAAACCACAGTTTTTGGCTTGATTGTATAAAGTCATCTTATTATATTGAAGGCATCGTATTGGACAAATCGTACAAACATATTGTATTAAACTTACTATATAGCAGATGGATATGAATCAAACTTATAATACAATGACTCTGATCATTAATTATCCTTTATATCTATTCCCACCTAAGAATTGTCAGATACAAGCCAATTAATAAATAACGAATAAAGAATAATCTGTGTTATAACCCTTCCATACAAAACCCACACTTAAACATTCATTTCAATAATTTGATAGTGCTTTGCAGAAAATGAATGCCAGATTATTTGCGATATATAAACATGAAACAATTTCATTTCTTACATCAGCCATGATTGTCAATGTCACTGCAATCAACAACACTCATTCTTGACTTTTCAGTGTTAATGGACCCATGTACAGACAGCTCCACACAGCAGTTGGGGTCGATTCGTCAAAGACTTGTTGGTTATCAACTAGCAAAGGGTGAAGACGCGATTTGCGATGCCTTTTTAGAAAAAGGCTGGTACTTTACCGAAACGTTCGTTTTGGCCTCAACAAAGGAACGTTGTGGAACACTTCGAAATTGGTATCGCAAAGGTGAGATGAATTGCTTTTTTATAGCATTTCCTTCGAAACATCGTTTCAAATATAATAGCACAACCGATTTGCTTAGTGGTAGACCTAACTATCTCATCAATGAAATATATCATTGTTTTTTATGTGGATATCTACATGCACTTAATAATTTGTTATCCGTTTTGCTATACATTTACTTATGGATGTTTATACAACAATACAGCCTTGACTTATAAACTTCATTTTTAAACGATTACATTTTACGTAAAACGGTGTGGGTTTTTTTTGCAATTAGAGAAGGACAGTTTACCAGTCAAGGTAAACGATCGAAGAGATGTCGTCTTATGCAGAAACGGACGAAAGAATGAATGTGATAAAACAACTCAAGTGTCAGTCATAAAATGTTCTAAGGACAAGTATGTGGTTCATCTCAGTCCGGTAACGAGCTGTATCGAGGCGTATTGCTTGGGTAAGAAAAATATTTCCATTTGTATCGTTTCAATGATAATCTATTTACCTACATAAGTAACCATTAAAAAGAAGCCAAGAGTATCTACTCAGAATATCAAAGTTATAGGTCTGTTATCTTCAAATGTTAGCTATTCTTACGAAACCAATACAAATAAAAAGAAGATTGTGTGAATTCAAACATATACGATTATGCAAATCTCACAGACAAGCAAAACATGTTATCTGAGATGAATGTAAAACTTTTCAATAGTTTGAAAAAAAAAGTAATTATTTTTTTATCACGAATGTTGGATGTTATCCAATAACGGACCTTCATGTGTATGTCTCATACATCTTCACATAGTAAGATGTCCATTTTAATATTAAGTGGATGTTTAATACCATTCTTGCATAATGAAAGCTATACAGCATAGAATAACCAGACCAAACATCGAGTAAACGAATATTTATAATAAATGTATTTTTAAGACTCACTGCTAGTTTTGATGGTTGTGCCAAACTGTTGTATGCACATTTGAAACGAACAATTATGAATATACCATGTGTACATTTTGTGAGTGATTGCTTCTTTCATTATTTTTATAATATTTTTTTTTGTCGTTTTAGAAACAAGAATTCCACTGCCAGACGGTATGTTATTATGGAAAGTTCCTTTTTCCTCACCGAAAACACTTTTTTAATTCCTCCTTGTATGTTAATTTTGTACGTAATACATTACTTTTTATACATGTAATTTCCGGATACAACGAAACATAACGGTAAATATACTGAACCAAAACTACAACCTATCTGGTTCTATCTTTGAATCTACATATGCAGGTAACGCCATTTCCAGTTCACGCTGTCGCCAAATTTTAGTAAATATTTCAATCTTATGCGGCATTTGTGATAAATTCCAGCGTTAATTCCACGCTGGGTATAAGGAATCATGTTTACGCTTGTCTCGGCGATTTGAATTTGACGGCGCATTCCAACTTGACACAAATTACTGTCAGAGTACAGAACGTAACTAGGATTCGTGATTGGTGATTTGCTATGTAAGATCCCATTTACACCATTCAACGACAGCGCATAAACAGTATTACCAGTGCAATCCGTTAGTAGATCGAAAGTTAGCATACTTCAAAAACAAATAACCAACACAGGCTAATAAAGATTCCCTCAATCCATGAAAAATGTATTAACGTGTACTAGTGTCTTTAGAATAATAGTATATGTAATATTTTGAATTATTGTAATATGGTAAATCATGATCCATTGCAAAGGAGTCATAAGTTATATATCTAAATATCACTTGATTCTCATTGTATCAACTACCGCTATCTCTTTAGAAACACCACCAGATATATCAAACCTCAAACTCAGTATAAACGTGGAAGTTAAACGACCAAACGGTGATAATGAGCTTCAGTTTTACTGTGACTTCAACCCGAGTATCAACACAGATTACTATTACAAAGTAGCATGGGCAATCTCCCAGAGCTCAGTTTCAACCCACGAACTTCATCGTTCAGGACCAGTCAAATATATAAGCCAAGATGATTTCCGGCAGAAAACCATGCTGACAGAATCACACTTGAAGACGCCAAGAAAGTTCGGATTAGGAGTTAATGTGAGTTGTTTCATCTTCGTCGCATTTGATGCAGAATTTGTATATATGATATATACCAGTTAACAATTAAGTGCAATGGAATTTATATATTTTACAAATATTTCGTGTATTTTTCAGATTGTTTGTTCTATTACGGCTACAACAGAACCCACGTCCTCGGAAAGCGTCCCTGTCATTAGTCCTGAAAAGTTCTTAGGCATTCGAGTAGGTATAATATTATGGGTTCATATAGAGAGAAGTATTTCATGTATTAAATATTATATCGTGTATAAATTGTTAGTGCTATAGCTTATTTATTCATGTTGTAGGCATTAAACAGTTCAAGTCACGTGCATATTACAAATCAGATGGTAGCTGACGTATATTACGAGCTTACAGTTCCATTTGGGTGTCCGGAAGGGCATGACGATGATTCACATTGCTATTTAGATGCGACGCTGTTTATTCCCCAAACCAGCACTACCTGTAACAAGCCAGATATCATCCACAGCAACAGTGAGGTCAATTCATGCGGTCTACGCTTTTACCGATCTGATGTCGGAAAACCAAAGAAACTACAGGTCCAGCCAAAGTTCCCAACGTCAACCGTTCAATTGAGTCAGCCGATGACACTGGTCTTGACAACCGTTGAGAACGAAGCACATTTATTTTTCAGCGATTATTCCGTGGATAAAATGCAGGTATTATCTTATGAGTATATGTTACAGTTTGTTTTGTGGAATTTCTAAAAAACAAACAGTTATAACGATGTTCAATATTGATACCAGGTTAAGCATATTTACGTTTTATATGTCATAATTCTTGCATACATTTTAAGTTGTTCTCAACGTTAGAAAATAATTTACAATGTATACATTTGTTTTTCATAACACTAAATTTGAAACTGGAATATAATTAATGTTAATGTTTCTGTTTTAGGTCACTGTGTCAACGGATCAAACTGTTCTTAATAATAAATATTGCTACGCAGTGTGTGACCCTCATATGTTCACATTCGACGGACTGTGAGTATAAGGTTTAACATGTACATGTGCATAGAATGCGTTATCATTAACAATTATTATTACCAATAATCATTCACGTAAATAACTTACGTTCGTGGTAAAATGGCTTTTATAATACACTTAATTGTGATTTATATTTCATGTTCATATCCAGTCCGTATGAAAACCAGAACGCCGGGACGTTTGATCTGTACATACACCAGGAATACAATCAGAGAGTATGATGTTGGTTTTAACAACACTTTCTTTGTAAAATACATGGCGTTTCCATTTGTCCCATCCGAAGCTCAGATTTAGATCCTAACGTTATTCAGATTTTTGTTCAAATTTAACTCGCAACAACTTATAATATTCGGAGTATTTTTAAATATGCGACAAAATGCACTTGTAATATATATTGTTATGTTATTATAAGTTTGATTGCAAACATTAGTTTATAATTATCATCGAATAAATAATCACAATATTTGTTATCAATTGATAATACTTATTTTGAGCAGGTACAAATTGAGACAAAGTCGTGTAGCAATAATGGACGGTCACCGTATTGTGTATGCGGTGTAGCCGTCCAAGCCGGAAGTGACGTATTTGTTCTAAGCACGTGCAACAATCGTTTACTTGACGTTAGGTTTGTACAATGTGGTGACAGAATTCTCCAGCAGAAGGTGAACGAGATATCAAAGACGCACTACCGCGTGAGTAATATGAAAATTGCATAATAGTAGGTTATGACTTCCATAAACGTCTATGATATACATTGATTTCTTTCATAAATGGTTACGTCAAATATTCACTTATGGCTATAATGTGTACTTTGTTTTCCTAAGTTAAGTTTGTTCAAGTATTTATTTCTTGTTTCACGTATGATGATTTTTTTAACATGTTTCCTTTTTCTCAAACTTTGTATTTGTTTACAGTAGACAAATGTGTAAAATAACCGTTGAACATGTTTATTTTAAGGTTACTTTACCCAGCGGAACCTATGTCGATATACATCTGGTGGGTGATTTTATGAACGTCTACGTCTACCCTTCGGTGGCTGATTTTAAGAAAACATCTGGCTTATGCGGCTTGTTTGATGGAACAACTAACAATGATCGTCTCAACAGGCCTGGTTCTAACGACTCTGATCCAAACATTAGCTGGATGTACGTATCTAAGCAAACATATATTCACCAAAGACGCTTCTGATTATGTTATCCTCTTCCCTTCATCGAGTGTTGCTTTTATTTCAAACTTATTGCTTATATTGAGGCGTTTTAAATTATAGGGTGAAAGAACCTGAAAGTCTGTTCAACGAAAATGTCGGTTTGCTGCCATGGGAGGATCGCTATCGTTTCTGCACATGTAACGAACGAAACTCAAACAAACCCGTAAACATCGCTACTTGCGATGCAACTTTAAAGAAAACCTGCGATGCCAAACCAATGTTCACAGACAGATGTGTGAATAAACGCAGAAAAAGGAGAGACGCAAATGGCATATATCGACCGACGGACGAGGGTGACTTACATAAAACTGTGCAACTTGCGTTTGTATCTAACAACCAGGACTCGTTCATGGGACGGAAGGTAATCATTATGATGAAAAAGGGGTTTAATGCATGTGCGTAAAGTGCCGTCCCAGATTTACCTTTGCAGTCCGCACAGGCTAATCAGGGACGACACTTTCCGCTTTTATGATATTTTGTCTTTCAAGAAAGTCTCTTCTTAGGCAAAGTCTAGTTAAGGCGTAAAGTGTCGTCCCTGTTTAGACTGTGCGAACTACAAAATCTAATCTAGGACGACCCCTTTACGTATATGCATAAAACCCCTTTTTCACAGAGCACGGCTCATATAGTTTCACATGTTGTATATTAAAGCTTTGGATTGAACACATGTTGATTCATATATAAGAATTAACGTTAGCGCAATATCAACATTGTAGAAAAGGTCAATAAAACATTACACAGAGGAGACAGCAAGACAAGATTGCATGCAACTGATGAATACCACTGCGTTCCAGAGATGTTCTAAATGTGCCAGGATTAGACTTCACATCGACAATAAACGACTGCGTCCTTGACGCTCAGGTACTTACTTGTATCTATGTAAACGCAACAGAAGCATATTCCTCTACAAGTATATTGCTCGCAGAACTATGCCTCTACAAGTATATTGCTCGCAGAACCTTTTTTCTACTACTACCGCTACTATTGCTACTATAATTGTACATGTTCATGTTCTGAACCGTCCCATTTGTAGTTGTACATTCTGCAGAATTAGTAATATTTTTATTTCTAGTAAATGAGAAGTGTATATTTAAGTAGTTTTATAGATGTGTTGGCTTAATGTGTTGTTCGTATAATATATAACCAGTGTTATATTTCTGAACTAACCTACCAGAATAGTTAATACTTTTTTGCATACAAGTTTTTTTGAAATTGTTAACACATAATTGTAGAAACGTACCTGTCTAAGGCGTTTGTCATGTGTGTGAGTTTAAATACCTCAATTATATGAGGTTTTCCCACTGCCTTTACCACAGGCGACTACTGTTGATTGCATTCAAAACAAAAATCAATATGTGTTGTTTTTTCTTTACATTAGATAACAGGCACAATGGATTGGACAATGACCCACTTGGAAACAATCAAGTCGTTCTGCATTCAACAAGTCAACATTCAAAAGTTACCACCGAAACAAGACTTGGTCGGAATAACTGTCACCATTAACGGAATCTCATATTCCAACCTATCGGATGAGAATATCGTTCTTCCCTTTACTGTCATTACAGGAGATTTATTTGAGGAAATCCGAAGCGTATCTTGTCCTAACGATTGTAGCGGATCCGGAACATGTGTAAAAGGTACATATGGCGAGTAAATGTGGAAACATTACAATTGTCTTACACAGATGTATGTGTAGTTCATCAGTGCTATACTACTGTACTATATACGTGTGTATATATTTTCATATTTTCCTATTGATACTTGTTTTGATCGAATACGAATAGAATATATTTACAATAAGTTGTTGACAACTACATATATTTCAATGCACATATTTGGTGAACCACGATTTAGATTTGGGTAAAAGATATGTAAACCTGAAATATATATTGCAATTATTCAATAACTGTATTTATAACATGTTATACTAACGGTTTCTGCATTGTTTATAGTTATTATGGTTTTAATAATAAGTGTCCTTTCTTCAAAGGTTCGTGTGTCTGTAAGAAAGGTCGTAGTGGAGAAGATTGTTCTTTAGACGCGACCAGACCTCCAAAAATGAGAGGAATCCCAGATGAAGGATTGTGCGACTTGCAAGACCGGGCTTGCCGAAAAACCTCTGTGTTCGGAGACAATCTTGCATATGATAATCAGATCAAATGCAAAATTGAGCTTTCAGAGGTACATGCGCTATATTTCGTGTTGTTGATTCCAGCAAAACATTTCTGAATTTATAATATTTACATCACACCCACTGCTTATATAAATAAAAAAAATATGCACGAATTATTCATCATATATTGCATGTATAACATGTTTTTTAATGTCACTTCACCTGTTCTTAAATGTAAGAATGTTTGGTAATTAGGTGTGTGAAAAAATTGTGATGTGCTCGTAATATTTTTGAAATGGCCGCTTACAATACGAGCTTGTGCTGCATGTTTAAGTTTAACGAAAGGAATGAGGTGCGGACTAAAGAAGTATACCAAGTAGTAGGTGTGCGTCAAACGTATATGGAGGTGTCCTGCCCTCTTCAACAACGCAAGAAACGCTGCATGGTTGCTGATGTTGACGACATTATAGTCAGAGCGTACAATATTTCACTGAGTAACGATGGTGTCACTTTTAGCGAAAAAGACACATTGCTTGTTTATGATTCGACTTGCGTAACCTGTACCAAGACGTTTGGAATTATAGGATGCCACAAACAGGTTGGTAGACAAATATCTTTACGATAATTTCGAGTAATTTATAATTGTGCGACATCATGTATTATATAAATCAATAGGTAGATTTAATATAATGATGAGTAAGGAAAATCAACACCTAACTGATTACAATTCAAACAAATCTGTATGTGATCGTTTGTGTACTCTAGAAAGGTTATTGTGTGACCAACGGTGGATGCTATCGTCCGGGCGACACAGTCGGTTGCCATGTATGCGCTGTTGTTGTCGATGGATCCGCTGCCTGGCAACTAGGACCAGGTGAGAACTAAACAAACAAAATGTCTGTACTTAAGCGTGGTAAATTATTTTGTCGGATATGTATACTTAATATGTTATAAATATAGTTAAGTTATGGTTAAATATAAGTTACCTGATACATTATGCCTATTTCTGTTATTACGTATACCAAATGTATTACCATTGCATATATACACAGAGTGAATTATAAATAATTGTTTTTACAAGATACCATTATAAGTAATACAGGTCTTAGTTTTCAAAAAAGTTTTACGATATTCGTTGTTATTATCAAAGAAACTGTCTTTTGCAGAGTAATAAAGCAAGACTCCGAATGATTGGCCAACTTAAGGTTTCAAACAGTTTACTTAACAACATGTTCCTCCGCTGTTGCTTACCGCCCTTATGTGTGGACTAATTGTTTTGTGTGTGTTATACATTTTCCATTGTATGTCTTTATATGAAATAATCTAAAAGAAAGATAATCGCAGTAACAATTAACATACTTTTCTTAGCGCCTCACAAACATTAATTCTTTCTTTTTTTCGATTTTCCTATTCAACATATTTACTGAATAGTTCGCATGCATTTAGTTTCATTATTTAAAATTGTTAATCGGCACATTTTAAACAGGGCACGATTAAAATAAATAAAAACAAACTATTTTTTAAAACAAATAAAGAGGAATAGAATATTTCTTCATTCGGCTTTTAAGAATGATTGATTGAGTCTGTACTGCTTGATTTTTTTTTATATTAAGCTTCATTATATATACGCTGCTTTTTATACTTTTTCGAAACTTCAAAACCCCAAGCTATGTCATTTATATTTTATTTATATATGTTTAAGTATATTTATAAACAAAGCATGTGTATGCTTATAGTTTTATGTCAGCAATTGTATGTTTGATCCTTCATACAACAATATACAATTATTTGTTTTTGTATTTACGACCAGCGTAAAGAAATGTAAAATTTTAATAATTATTTTGTCTTATTGTAAAAGGTTACTCCACATTTTCCAATTTCAATTTGAATAATAAACCAATGAGTTACACATAATGCAATAAACTCTTTTGAACAGTTGTATGTCGTTTGTTGTACATGGACAGTAATAGGCACTTTAAGTTCAAGTCGCCGCTTAAAAAAGCCAAATATATAGTTTACAAAAGAACTACGTAAAGCTTGCCGGCGAAAATGATATTAAAACTCCTGCATCGATACATTTATAATTCAATTTCGAGCAAAAATTTACTGTCTTAATAACCAATTGATGAAAGGTATATGTAAATCATAGAGAGTGTCAATGGGTTTTACATCTATTAAATAAAATAGAAATGTAATTAAAAACTAACAATATCATTCTCAGACTGGTTCAAGATATAATTCAATCAAATCTTAATAGCAAGTTACATGATGACTAGGCTAAAGTCTTTCTTAAAGTGTACCGAAGTGTTCAAAAGAGTGGTAATGACATCTGAATTCAGGCATCTGGTCTAATGTTTCTCAGTGAGCTGTGTTTGTGATTGTTCAAAACTACCCTCGACTTGCGCCAAAGTGTAATTGCAATCGTCTCTCAAAGATCACGCACTTAGATATTGCAGATATCAAGTTTTTTTTAAACAGTTCTGCAACTCTTCCAGCTACAAGAAATGGAGACCTACCATCAAAAAACTCAATCGCTCAATCACAGCATGTATCTTCTGTCCATTCGATAAAATAAAGAAGTGTTTAAGATCAGTAAAATGTTTACTTGTGATTGCTGTGCGCTCTATGTTTTTTTATTTGCTATACCACCAATCAAACTATCCATTGAGACTATTCGCTCGTCATTATATAATCTTAGGTAGTAGACGCTGGAAGAAATAAATCTGCAAAATATATTTGTAACATAGTAATTCAGAGCAAACGAAAATTACAACCAGTTAATGTAGCAAACATTGTCGTAGCAAATGCAGTCTGAACAAAACTGAACAGATCTTCGACATCAAGTGCACGCGGAAAACATGACAGAGCGGGCTCAAAACAAGCATAATTTTCAATTTCGTTGAAGGAATTTAAGCTAAGACAAATCCCAAAACAATCTTATCAAGTGGTTGGGGCGTAACAAACTAATTGTCTAGCACACAACAAATTACAATTATTGGTATCTTTATAACTGCTCAAGATTAGCATTGGTATTTATTACATGTATCTAGTTCTACAGGTTTAAGCCTTCGTACCGTAGTATATGTGACTAGAGAACAAATTCTTTAACTTTTAACCATAGATAATGTAAATGTCGGCTAAATTTTGAAACGCAGGATCGATAAGTCACACATATCATACCATCTTTCTTAAGACAATACGAACACTTACCAAATAGTTAATCGTCAATTTCAACTTTTGTATTACATTCAATAAATTTAACAAAACACGTATGCGACAATCAAGGTGAAATCAAGTTTGTATACCTGTTCCATGTCATGCTTTTTAATTTACAATGTATGCTACAGAGCTCTGTAAAAGCGTATCCTTACTCTGACATATATTTAACCACAAATTTACTCAATCATTCTTAGCAAACAAAAATCATTACAAAACAACTCAAAGTAAAAGAATATTAATGTCTTAGCGTGGTTATATGACCAGCATATGCATTGTCATCTATCAACCGATATTTAAGCTTATTATAATACACACCTTATAACAAACGTTATACAATTGTTTGCATGACCCTGCCATCCTAAATTGTGTATATCTTGACTAATTATAAGTAACGAAATGAATATAATACAATTTGTCATGAACAATACGGATACTCATAACTGCTATAATCGAAGTACTGACAGTACTGGTGTGACGATGCTTTTGAAGAGGATGGATATAAAACATCAATTTAAGTCTATCTATATCGCCACAATTGTGTATGTTAATACGAACATTTGGGTACGATAAAAAATTTGGGTACGAAAATTTTGGGTACGAAAAAAAATTTGGTACGAAAATAATTTGCGTACGAAACATTTTTGGTACGAAAAAAAGTTTAGGGTTACGGGGAAGTAGTACCCGTGGGTAACTTGACCCATTGAGCGAAACTGGGAGGCGGGTCACATTCTTGTTCATTAAGTATGGCAATACCTTCATGATGATTCTCGAAAGTAGGTATGAGCACATAGCCGGACCATGTGAGCTCAATCGTATGAGCACTTGACTATCCGAGTTCACCCACGAACATATGGATAAGTTAACTAATAGCGAAATGACCTTATACATGTATATGCTGAAATCTAACAATCGAACGAAATATCAAACGTGGTATGTACACGTAGGTGGTTGTGTAATTTCTGTTAGAATATCGTATTCAATATGTAAATTTTAAATGATTGTGCCCGCACTTGAGTTTGTTGCCTTGTTTGAGTCTATACGCGCCTGGGCTGCACCCAGTCTGTGTATTTGTGTTTTTCCAAGGTAATGAGTTACCTCCGCGCTGAGGCTGCATAATGTTGGGACCCGGAGTGTGTCCAGCACTCCTACCTAAAAAGATTAGATTGACGACAGTTGGGACGAATTTTGAATGATAGCTGCAATTTCCAGCTATTTGTTTTGTACTGAAATACTATTTAATTTTTTATATGGTCAAATGCTGCGGGGGGGATGAGATTATTGCGGACAAAAACACCTGTCCGGAATGCTGACCACAAAACAGACAAAATAATACATTGCGCCGGGAGCGGGAATCGAACCGGTGTCGTAAAGGTGAAAAAGCGAACGTCCTTACCACTGCGCTAGCGGGACGGACAATTACGCAAAGAAATGTTATATCTATATATATCATAGCAGTGCAGCGTTTACAATTTGCAGGTTCGAAATTGTTCGCATTCTTTAGTTTTGTGATCACGTAAAAAGTTAATATTACATGTTTTATTCGCAATTTATTTACTAAATCGAGAACAAATATCAAACAAAATAGAGAAAATATATAGTTGTTTCATTGGTCCATAAAAATAAAATGGATGTAAAATTACTAATTTTAAATTAACGTTCTGATACACTTATTGAATCTGTTTCCCCAGGATATGCTGTTCTATTACTATTTACCTTTATCAACACGAACGACAACTCTGCTAGGAGAATGTTATCAATGAAAATCACCGAGCAATCTCCTACGCAGAGGCGAATGCCAAGGGAAGTAACTGAAAAATCGAGTTATCTCAATCGGACTGGCTCGGTCTTTTACATAGGTTCCCATTATGAAGAATTTTTCTACTGGTTATCAAACCTTAGACGACGCTGTTCCAGCATCGTCAAAAATCATACTGGAAGCAATATCTAATAAGGTAGAATTAATCGTAAATAGTGAGAAAAAAAACACATGCTAAATAAGTTTAAGAAAACGATTTGCTTCTCTGTGCTTTGTAACGTCAACAGTCATACACTAGAATCGAGTTATGCCTTACGTTTTAGCTTACATTGAATACACTTAATGTATTATTAACATGTTCCGTAAATAAATGACGCGTGGAAGATTTAACAGGAATTTCAGGCATAGAATTACTGAAACGCACTGTTTATATAGGTTTGCGCTTGACAAATATATGGGCTGTGGTCTGTGAAAAAAGGGTTAAATGCATGTGCGTAAAGTGTCGTCCCAGATAAGCACGTTCAGTCCGTACAGGCTAAACAGGGACGACACTTACCGCTTTTTTAATATTTTATATTTAAAGAAAGTTTTTTCTTAACAAAAATCCAGTTTAGGCGGAAAGTGTTGTCCCTGATTCGCTTGTGCGGACTACACAGGCTAATCTGGGACAACACTTTACGCATATGCATTAAACTCCTTTTTCACAGAGAACGGCCCATGTATATTTTTAATGTGCCACGTCGCCTTAATGTTTCTACAATGTTTAATGAGACGGGCCCCTATGGTTGCGTGAAACAAACATATTATATCAGAAGATTGCTATCAATATACTCGAAAACAAACCATGTGTTGAAATAGTGCTGCATATAGTTTTCTTGCAATTAGTTTATGCACTTTCATGTTTAAGATTATAAGGCCATAGCCTTCAGAAGGAGTATTTCACTTAATATAAACAAAGGAAGTCACCCGAAGTACATTCAATAAACGTCGTTCGGCGGATATATATATCCTTGTTTCGTATATATCGTAAATTTATAAAAATAATAACATCCTCTGAAGACTAAAATATGTCAATATTTAAGATATATACCGGGACACGTTCTATTGCATCCACATCGCAGAAATAAAACAAACAGAAAATGTTGTAAGACATATACAATTATTCTGTAGTGTTTATACATGCATTTATTATACAGTTGTTGCTAGGGCTGTCACGATACGCCGTGAGCGTACCGCGGTATATCGTGGTACGGCAACACTGTATCGCGGTACGTACCGCGATATTTTACAGAATATGTATCTGTAAAGAAAACAGTTTACAAACTTTATTTAACTCAATAATCAGAAAACACTGGTATCATAGTATGACTAGAAACTGTAAAAGAAACTGTAATAAACTTGATAGAAGTAGTCATTGTTATTGTTATTCGCGTCTTTTTCTAAAATGTCCGCCATGTTGTTTACAATAGCTGTGACTACGACCTGTGTAAATCGAACGCTTCAAGGGCATGTTTAAAATGCGGAGTCAGCAGGCCCAGTATTGAAAATCCGTAGCGTTCTGACTCTTCCTCGACTAATTCATAATCTTAAGATAACATGATTTGGAAGTGCCATGCTTTGAACGATCGATATTCTAAAGAAAGAAAATAAGAAATAGAGTAAACATCTTTTGGATATTTATGAACTTATTTGCAAAGGAAATCTAACCCAAATTCCAAAAAAGGTACGGACCCATACATCGCCGTATTTTAAACGTGGAAGTTAAACATCTACCAGTGGAAGCGCTTGCTTGACCTGGATATTAACGGATTATTTATTTAGCCCTTTTGAATCGCTTCTACAGTTTTCAAAACGATATCTGTATCAAAATAATTATGTAATGTATTTATATATGTGCAAATTTAATAATATTAAAAAAAACCGGTGCGGCAACGCCGTACCGCAGTGCGATTTTTTTCACGACATGCACCGCGATATACCGGTATACCGGTGAATCGTGACAGCCCTAGTTGTTGCCAATCGTTCTATTGCGGTATTTAAAATTCGTATTGATTGTACCAAATGTATCTCTTAATAATAATAAGTATTATAAATATACAATATAGGTTGAATCGTTTAATACATTGATCGAATAACTAACGTTATTAAATATACTTCTACTAATAATAAAACAATGATACAACTATCTGACGGTGAGCTATTTAAACAATACATTCAATGCAATATACAATTAATACATAGAAACACAATACACGCACTATAACAACATTATTTGGACAAATATGTATTCACTTATATCAATTAATATTATAAATGCAAAGATATTTAATCTATGTAAGTAATGCATCGACTGACAGATGCAATGCAATTGATTGAGAATTTAACATTAAAGATACAGTGCCCGGGAAAAGGGGGTGTGATTTGAGTGTAAGTCAAATGTATCAGCTAAGCTTGTTCCGTTGGTTTTTATGATTTTTTTCGTTTAAAGAATTATATTCTTAGCGAGAATCAAGTTAAGGCTGAAAGTGTAATCGCTGGTCAGCCTGTGATATACAATCTACCAAAACCAAAAATTATTTACTGGTTGTATTAAATATCGTTCACATTTCGGATTAAGAGTGCTATCCGACCCATCGCTGCTTGTCCGAGATCGTTTGCAATCAGATGGTAATTGAACTATAGCTAACCCGTTGAAAAACTTCCAGGAATATATAAGTAGGTAAAGCAGGTAAGCACCCTGAATAAACATAGACAGCCAAGCGTATATATGTGTAAAGTATCGTGGATAAACGTAAACATGAACATGTGATTAAGGACCTTGGATGAACATAGCCAGTCCGGAATATATATGTTGGTAAGGACATTTGATAAACATAGCCAGCAATGTCTATATATGTTGATAAGCACTATATATTTACAGCAAACCAGGCCTGTACAAGTATATTTTATATTTCTTAAACTTATTTAGCATGTGTTTTTTTTTTCACTATTTACGATTCACTTTTAGTTAGTGAAAAACAGTGTCTTTATGCTGCCAAATATTTGCTCATATTATCATTATAATTATTGTCTTAACTCTAGTTATATCAATTTATTACATAATATTTTACCTTTACTGTGTTTTAATAGTGAAGCCGGTATTGTTGTATTGCTTAAGTTCCTTACAGCATTATTTTTTATAATACACATTTTAAGATCATTAATCCTTGAATTAATGCTGCATAATTTTATCAATACCTTTCTTTTTTTTACATTTTATGTACATATATATGTTTTGTACAACGCCATTGAATATATTTATATAAATAGGCGTTTCATCAAATTAGCAAGTTTCAAGTTAGTTATATTTGTCTGACATGTATTGTTTGTATAATTATGAATAATTCATTCATACACTCAGACAGACAGATACACCAACAGGACAGACATACAGATGGAAAGACCCCATAGTGATTCAACAATACCCTCCGTTATTTTGTTACAGGGGCAAACTAATCCACTTATATAGTGTATTAATAATCATGGTGTTATAGAAAGTCTAAGTAAGTAAGACTTTTAACTTTGGTAGTTTTCAAATCATAAGGGAAAATCTATGCAGGTTTTTATGTTATCAGTTGAAAGGTAATGACATACGCGTGCGAACAAGTTTGTGTCTACAAAGATAAAGCATCTCTTGTGTGGTTCTGTAATGGCATGTCATCGCCAATAAAGATATACTCTTTCTGGTAATTCATTTATATTAACAAAAGTAATATTTTCACTCTAAAGAGTATATTACATACAGAAAACTTTACACGCAGTAGTTTTTGTAGAATATTTCCATAACAAAACTCATTTATGTAGCAAACCTATATGCAGCAGTTTAAGAGTATGTGAACAGTGTAAAGGTTTGTGTCTACAGACAGCCGACAAACGGACAAAGGTCAATTTTGTTTTCCAGTATACAAGCTCTTACCTCGTTACTGGGTGAAACAAAATAAAGGTAAAATGCTAACACAATGGGTGTAAGAATTATCCAAATATTGCCTCTTTTCTCCACTGTTTAAGTGTGCATAACAGTACGGTTGTTCATGGTGTTATTTTTATAATGTTAAGCGTCGAAGTATTCCCCCGTGGTTAAGAATGCGGTAAATTGGAGAAATCGTATCAATGAAAAATGTATAAACATGTTCTTTATAATCGAGGCTCTTTAAGTATTGATCGATCAAGAGATTTAAAAGGTCACCGATAACATCTGCATAACCACATTTAACATAACAGTACTGATAAGGCTTAGATTAACTCTCTGTTTAAAAAGAAAAACTCTCAATCTGGTGTACTATAAAGACGTTTATTGATAAAATGTTGTGGCATGATTTGTTACCACTTGCGGCTGATAATCAACACACCCCTGCGAAGAACTTTTGCATTAAAACATTTATGTCAGCTGATACAAATGTAAGAGATAGTGATGAGATTGTTTACTTCCCCATGGGTGAGCAAGATCTTCCTGACACTATGACTTTAAAATAACAACGAATATGCTGTACAACACACAGCACATGTCTGCAATAAACGAATATCCAACAAGTTATATGTGTACATTTGTTAGTGCTTATTATTGAATATAATGTCAAACATAACAGAGCATAGCTAAAGCATTTAAAACAATATTGAAAAAACATTTGAATGAATACACAAGAATTTGAAGGGTTGTTATAACATGCAAGTACAAAACTTTAACATCCGCAGTACATCGTTCCTATCGCGATATCACGATAGCTACATCTACAAAATACGAATTAAATTAATAAAAATGGCTTTTGAACTAATATGCAGTAGAAACATGAGTTAAATATATACAACAAGATTGTTCAGCTGATTTCTATATTAGAAATAATAGTTGTCATGTTATAAAATTTTAGTATGTAACCAATAAACTTTTTTGATTGACGATATCCACAACTTCCAATAACAGTATGAAATGCCACATACCATGTATGTGAATTTATATCATAGTAGCCGGAATTTGTATATCAAATAGTAAACTTTATATGAAAAGAAAGGTCATTCCTTTTAAATGTATAACATAAATTACATGCGCTTGCAATAAACAATTAATGGAGGTTTATAAGAATTTTTCTCCTGGTATTGTTTCTGGAGTTTCATTTTTTTCTATATTTCCGCAAAATACAAATACATATAAAACATAAGATAAAATATTCTAAAACAAGAATTTAGAGGTAATATTTAAGTTTTATTTTAATTATAATATCATACTTGTTTTGATTTTATTTACATAATTGACTATATACACGTTTTAAAGTGAGGTATTGGTTCAAACTTAGTGTAATGGGTGTGGGAGTGGGGCCCCCATATGGTAAATCTAGTCCATGGCGAATCATTTCCATTTTATTGGAGACGCATACCAATATAGTCATAAAGGAAAAGCCTAAACAAAACACTGACAATATTTTACAAACAGAACAAAACAAGCGATACTACAAAATATTAATGAAATGAATGTCACAATAAATATACTAATTCACATACATTTCATAGTACAAAATGTTAACTAAAGGAAAACAGTTTAACAAATCACCAGATTCGATTAAAGGAAGACCATGAGAACGGACTTACTTTCACTTGACGGTCTTGGTAAATGCAAGTGTGGTCAGGGGACAATAAAAAGGTTAAAGAGGAGCTTGGCACAAACAAGCCTCAAGTTCTGAGGGTACTTACAGTCTCGATGTGTTTGGGGCAATCCTCGCCCGTGGCGTCCACGGGGATGTCTTCATACTTGTCAAAGTTGATACCAGTGTTGCTGCTGCCAAACAGCTCCCTGTAACATCACAGCAACAGAGCATTTAGGTCTCAATCTGGGAACACTGGATTAAACCCGGTTCTCTCAGTTCTATACATAATGAATGGCAGAACAGGATGATACTTATAGCACAAGATTAAACTCCCGTTTTCTCAGAAATAGACAAATAGCTGCATGTGAGAAACCACTCTTAAATCCTTTGATTAGATGGCAATGAGGATTATCCATTGGGATGTAATACCGTTGATGCAGTCTGTGGATAAAATAAATGTCTACGAAGGACAACTCACTCTTCAATCCTAGGGTTAGCTGGCAGTGGAGCCGCCCAGTTCTCCTTTGTGGTCTCTGTACCGCTGTAGCGGTCATTGTCTGACCGGTTGTCCCAGCGAGAGTTCACGTCGTAGTTCTGCCCGGACTGGTAGTGCCGTGTCGGCCTCTGGTCTCCTTCGCTCACCAGGCCTTCCCAACGGCCACCCGCCTGAGGGGGCGGGGCGATGAAGTTGGGCGAAGGCTGGTCAAACCTGAATACCGGACACATAACGACTTTGGGGTCATTTTAGCTGAACGAAAAATATTGAGGATATCATTATGGCATAGAATGAATTGGAGATTTTGATGGCATTCTTATAGTCATGTACAGAAATTGAAATGGACTTAATGATACTCATTAAAACTTTGGAAATTTATCATAAATTAAGATCAAAGTAATCATGTACACTTCAACATTAAACATTTACATGAATATGTTTGTATGAGTAAATAAGTTGAGATTCTCGAAAAACATAACATACATCAACATTTTGGTAAATCCCATTAATGGAAAATAAAAAACTGTTACTGCACATTTTGCTTAAAAACTCTGTTGCCCGCTGAATATGACTGTGTAAAAAAAAAGTAAATTAAACTAGAGCTTTGTCACAGACGTGACGAATACCCCCACATGCCGCATTGACACAGAATATTTTGCACGTTGTCTTCACAAAAAACAGCGGACACCATGCTCAATGTTTAAAATGCACTAAGAGACCCTGTGACCTAGTTTTTGACCCAGCATGGCCCATGTTTGAACTTGACCTACACATCATCTTGATACAACTTCTGACCAAGTGAGGTGAAGATCGGATGAAACTACTTGAATAAGAGAGCGGACACCATGCTCAATGTTTAAAATGCACTTAGTGACCCCGTGACCTAGTTTTTGACCTGCCATAACCGATTTTCGAACTTGGCTTAGACATCATCTAGATACAACTTCTGACCAAGTTTGGTGAAGCTCAGATGAAAACTACTTGAATTAAAGAGAGGACACCATGCTCAATGTTTAAAACGCACTAAGTGACCAAGTGACCTAGTTTTTGACCCGGCATGACACCATATTCGAACTTGACCTAGACATCATCTAGATACAATATCTGACCAAGTTTGGTGAAGATCGAATGAAAACACCTTGTATTAGAAAGTGGACACTTAATTTAATACAGACGGACCGACAGACAGACCTACAGAAAAGTTCACTTTTATATACCCCCTAAACTTCGTTTGTGGGGGTATAATTAAGATTTTTTGAGTGCTTCATTTCCTCAGTTCTTTTAAAATAAATATGTCATAATTATAAGTGATAAATGTGTTTCTTAAAACACATTTATACCAGTATAAACAAGGCTATTGTCAAGCAATATGGTCCCCTACCGGCTCCACCATTGTCAGAAATTCCATTTTCAGATTATTTTTTGGGGGGTTGCCATAGCAACCACAATATTTGACGTAGGAACGAAATGAAATGACGAGCAAAATGTCCATATTGCCATCTATCCATGTTGCAAGTTTCATGAAAAAATATTAAGAACTTTTAAAGTTATCGCAGGATCCAGAAAAGTGTGACAGACAGACTCACAGAGCGCAAACCTAAGTCCCTTCCGGTGAAACCGGTAGGAGACAATAATACAACTTCCAGTAAATCATACACACCTAGGTGGCCCTTGATTAAATCCCCCTCGCTTCCCATAATTATTGTATCCACCCCTGCCCCCGCGATCGTTGTACCCCCCTCTGCCACCAGCATTCTGAAAGCCACCTCCATCATTGCGCCTCTCAAATCCTGCACCACCATTACCACCGCTGTTGTATGCGCCACGATTCTGATAACCACCGCGGTCGTTCCCACCGCCGCGATTTTGAAACCCACCACGGTAATTCCCGCCACTGTAACCACCACGGCCCTGGTAACCTCCACGATCACTGAAACCACCTCCTGAAATAAGATAACAATGAATTGTATTAAATCCAGTCTTCAGATATTTCTATTTTTCACTTTAAAACTGAGACCGCTGTAGAGTTGATCTTATAACACTACAAAGTCTTCGAAGTGGAGTATTTTCATTCAGATAATGAAATAAAACGGGATCACAATTTTCATTTTTTTGTCAAAATGTATTCATTTTAACGAGATGATCACACCTTGGTAGTTGTTGTAGCTTCCGCCACCACCACCGCGGTAACCTCCACCACCCTGGTTGTAATTATTGTAACCTCCACCCTCTGAAAAGCAATGCAACGTTACCAACAAATAATTTCCTTTGACCCGAGCTCCCGGGTTTTGACGCTTGAAAATTACAGAAGACCCCTTTTTGACTCTTGAGAAAATTACGTCATGCGTCACATTTGACCCGGGGGAATATACCGACTTGCGTCAACGAGATCAAAAGTTGTTAAGACTAAGCGATAATTGGCTCGGGGCGGAGTATCTCATTTAGTACACGCTAATCGTTAACGCCCGTTTCCAATCATCGAAGCACAAGTCCACCCAGTAGGCGGAGTTTGGTTAATTAGGAAATCTAGTATTGACCAATTAAAACACTGCTGGTTCGATGACGCGTGTATTAACTTCCCATTATTTATCATAGCGTTTGTTATCAGCTGTTTGCGGAAAAGACGTGTATTAAACCCACCAAGTTGCAATAATCCAACTCCCAGCTATTGACCCTATGAGCTGTACCAGGGACCTATACAAACAGTACGTATGTACTCATAAAAGCTCAGAGCATTTAAGAAGAACTATAAACCCACCAAAACAGAATGGACTCATCCGCGTCAGTTTTAATAATATTCAATATAAGATAATAACATCAATATCCACAGAACACCGTAAAGCATATTTTGAGATATTTCCAGAGTATGTCAGAATGTATTTCCAAAGCTGAATGCACCCATCACTGTTTAACATTATGATTGTTCAGTTCAAAGACGCGCGAAAGTTATGCTGGCATATGTATACTGTCTACAACGTCAAATTACACGCTTTGCATGAAAGTTGCTAAAAATAACTATAGAACCGATATAACTGACCTTGTGGCAAAGTGACAATTTTTGCATGAGCTAATTGATTACAAAATACATGTAGGCGTTATAATTGACCGTTTGAGAAGGCATAGAAAACGGCGTGTTTGTCTCACGTCTTCAGTGAAGATGGCACGTGAAATAATTAAAGGGCGTCGGAATTTTTGATGGGATTAAATACGGAGGCACCTCTATCGGCGAGTAGAAATAATTTCCTTTTATAGTTTACCGATTTATATAGGCTATTGTGTTTAGGTACCACCCGTATGTTGTTGTTTTTTGTGATAGCCAGCGGAAATGTTTGTTTTTTCACATTTTGTATTTCATTCTTAATTTAATAGCCACGCGAAACGGTCAAACAAAGTTATTGGATAAAGTGTAATTGTGCAAAGTGTAATTGTGCTTGTGCGTTCGGAAAATGTCGCAGAGAAATCTTTTCGAATTCGGTATCGGTAGTAAGTCAAAAAAGAAAAGAAAATTTAGGAGTGAATGGCTGAAGGAGTATGAGTGGCTGCAAGTTCAGCAGAGTGAGAATGAAGATAAGACACTAATGTTCTGTACATGGTGCAGGGACAACAAAAAGAAAAACCCATTCGGCACTACCGGTAGTAATCAAATCTTCAAAAAAGTGCAATTGATCGCCATGCTAACAGCAATCCTGAGCACCTGGATGACATATTACTCTTTGAGATGTTGTTTAGAACATATGACATATTACTCTGCTGTATACATGAAGTTAATGTTGTATTAGAATACATGTTTTGTATTTATTAATCATTTAAATATTGTGTTTAAATGCATAGTGTTGTAGTGACAGTAAAATGTAAGAAATAAATGTTAACATACATGTATCTTTTAATTTGTTGCTTTTTATATATTATATCTCAGTAATTTGCTTAAATTGCAAAAAATCATTGACTCTCCTGCGTTATTATTAGGACTCTTAGAAGTTTGATTTTGACTCTTGAAAATATGACCCCAAGAGTCCTTGACTCTTGAGATTTGAGGTCTAAGGAAAGCCCTGTGTAACATACAAAACATGCAAATATGACTCTTTAACAAGAAAGCATAAATCCTCATTGAACTGATAATAATACAAACTTGTATTAATATTTTGTCGCTCGTCATTCAATATCACAACTGCAGGTCCTTTACTAATAAGCGATGCTGTTTCTTTGGCAAACTCTAAAGACAGCTGCATCTTGAAATGCTTCTTCCTCTGCTCACGGTCATGATTTTCAATCTCTTTAAGTTTCTGTTCAATATATTTTGCGAAAATAAATGCCTGCTGTGGAGTTCCATTATTGATCACACCCAGACATAATGGCAGTATTTCAGATATTATCTTAAGTGTATTTTCAGACGAAATCTTTCTTTCCCCTAAGCGCTCTGATTCGGTCGCAAGTATGGTGTTAGCTTCGTAAGTTATCCTTGACTTTGCAGTCTCGAAGAGTTTGATAGTTTCCTCCTTAATAATATCAATAGTTTTCTGAAATTGTGTTACCTTGCCCTCAAGAGTATCAACTGTTTTGGTGCAGTCTTCAATTTTAAGCCGTTCTTTGTCGCCTACTTTTACAAGAGAATCGTGTAATTCTTTTAAGTTCTCTTTCATTTTGTCAGAAATCTTTGCAATCTCTTCAACGCTTTTACACGTCCTGTGAATAAATGCGCATGTACTGCAGCATAAAAATGAATGGTCCTTGCAGAAGAATTTCAATTTCTTCTTATGTTCTTCGCATTTGTCAATGTCTTTCATGTCCACAACCACGGGTACATCAGTTACGTCTGCTGCAAATATGAACGAATGGTTCCCAGCTTTGAAACGACTATGTCCTCTCTTGCAATCATCACACAAAAATTCAACACACTCAGTACAAAACTGTGTCGCATCTTTAGTTGTGTTATCCTTCTTACACGGATCACACGATCTCAGCGTTGCACATCCGACATCAATGTCGCTGCTGTTCTCTCCACCAGTTGCCATTGTCAACAGGATTGTTTGTACTTTCGATTTTAAAACATCAACACAATAATTTAACTATCCAACAGTACACAATATGATTATTTAAGAATATTAAAACTATGCATGTAGTCCAATAAGAATTATAATACAAATCGTTATATTAAATAGCAATCATGTATATTTTAAATAATGAAAATCACCGTTGTAATAACTAGTAATGTAACATATGGGTATTCCCAAAACCTTATCGAAAGTATATTTTGTATTTGCGCATGCGTTGCATTTTACATCTAACGGACGACAGGTGACTATTATCTCGATTAATGTGTCCTATAGGCTAGACAGCACCTGAATTTTAAAGAACGAGATTCTTTATCGCACTTAATTAATACTACTTTCCGATACAAGTGACTGTTTTCTGTAAATCTTTTGATAGCCCCTGTGGTATGCATAAAATAAAGCATAACGGCCAATGATATTTAACAAATTCTCACCAAAAATGGAGTTAATCTAGTTTTATTGTTGTGGTAATGTTCACACTTTCGGCATGAACTCACGTAAAAATGAAGTAAATCGCAGACTTGATGTTTAAATAAAATAATCCATCTATGTGTTAAAACAAGGTCAAATTCCGGGACGATTAAATTGAACAAACGCATTGTTAAAACATAGATAATTATTTACAAAATAACTTGTTTAAAACAATGTTAACAAGAAAACCGACGGAGGCGGGTGATGCTCCCGAAAGGTTTTTTGTCACAATATTGCACTATATATTCAGATAAAAGGAAACGTCTTGAGGGCACAGTGGTTGGGGGGACAAGATTTTTTATAGAAAATTTCAAAGGGCCATAATTCTGTGAAAAATCATCCGACCAGAACCCGCTGATAACATGCACATCTCCTCTTGGTAGTGAAGCTTCCCATTAAGTTTAATTGAATTCATGTCATTAGTTGCTTAGAAATAGCCCGGACAAGAATTGCACTTTATGTACAGTTAATGGAAAATTTCAAAAATTAAAAAGGGCCATAACTCTGTGAAAAATCATCCGACCAGAATCCGCTGATAATATACACATCTCCTCTTGGTAGTGAAGCTTCCCATAAAGTTTCATTGAATTCCGGTCATTAGTTGCTGAGAAATAGCCCGGACAAAAATTGTGCACAGACGGACACACGGACGGATAGACGAAGCGGCGACTATATGCTCCCCACAAAATAATTTTGGGGGGAGCACAAAAATGTATTATGCTTAAACCAACCATTACACTTCAAAGTGCATTAAACATTATGTAACGGTTGTTGTATCGACGACACTGGTAGGTTTTCATTGCCGTTTCAAAATGGATCTAGTTATTATACGATAAAATGTTAAGCCGGATTAATTTCGATGACATATAAATCGTTGCGTTTAATAACTTTCCGCCAAAGATTTGTATTTTATTTTAAGAAAATTATTCCAAATATAACTAAAAGCCAGTAATTCTTACACTTTACTACGATTTGAACAAGGCCATCTGTGCATCAAAATGTATCAAGCCTAATCGTAATACCAACATAACAAGCAAATACCAACATCAAATAAATGCATAAGACCAATTTACACACGTTGTCCTGGTCTATCATGTATCGTAACAGTACTTACAGCCGTTTCAACTGAAATCAAATTTGAGCCTGGGGCAAGCGTAGTATCCGAAAAACATTCGTAGCAAAGCATGCCTGGACGTAGTACAGCCTTGTCATTTATATTGAATAACAACTGCCACAATAAAACACACAAAGCTAAGATGCTAGACGATTTGAGCCCCAGTTAGAGGAATAGATCGTTGTTTTGCATATAAATCGTATAGCGAGCAATAAACTTTACATGAATTCATTGAAATATATTTGTATCGAGGTTGACATCGAAAACCTGTTCAAAATCGGTTTTGAATTGATAAAATAATAATATATAAATGATAATGAATACATGCAATAGGCGAAAATCATTACAGCGTCGCGAGTTTAATATGCAAATTATAATGCTATTTTTAGCGTTATTAGCATATGGAAGATAAATACATAGATTAAGCAAAAACGTAGCGTTGCAAGTCTGTAACAGATGTATTTGCATTTGTTCTTACCTTCTCTCCTCTAAATTCGCCCGTATCCGCCAAATTGTTTGTTTAGGTTTTAATTCACGTGTCAAATCATGAATATTAATTATAGGTCGTTTTGTTCTTTATCGTACTCGACCCCAAAATAAAAATCGCTATATTGTTTGTTTTCAACCGGATTTTTAGTGATATCCTCAATAAAAACACATTTTCTTACGATTCTGCCCATATATATAGCTATTACCAGGGACTTTAAAATAAGCATGATTGAAATGCGATTATGGTAGAGGGGACCTCACGGCTATGATACAATTTACTCAAATAATGCACTCATTCGACCCACAGTAGTGACGATTCTCGACAGATCGATCGATTTTTTTTTCAAATTTGCCATCACGTTTAAATTGTCGTTTTACCAAGACTATTTAATTCAATAAGATCGTTGCAGGCGCTAACGGCAACATAATCTGTTAAACGAGAGTTTTGTGTTTTCCGAGTATTAAGCAATTTTTTTTAACACACGACACGTGTACGCAAAAAGGAAAGTAAATAATGCACGATAATTGTGTTTTGAATGTTTATTATTTATTATTTTGTACAAACTAAACAAGCAAAGTTGTGAATACAGCATTAAATACATAAAAGCGTACATAATCACACGTTTAAATGACATTGATGCCGTTAAAAGGTGGTTATAGAAACGGTTAGAACCAAAAACACTGAGATTTTTCTCTAGTTTGACTATAATTTTGAATAATTAAAATTAATTCTATGCGCATGTCATTATGAAAAAAAAACTTGTTTAAAAAATAGATTTGATTTAGAAGCAGTTTAAACATATAACAGATCTATTGCATCTTTCCCAACACCAGACCTATACAAAAACCTATGTGTACCAAAAATAAAATACATACTAACTATTGCATTAAAAGGACGTACATAAATGAATACAAAACGCTTACATGAAAAACATAATTTGCAGTTTGTTCTGTTGAAGTAATAGCTGCTGTGTTTAAATAATACATAGCATTTATAGAAAACAGTATGCGTCTTGTTATGAAATCCTCAAAATAACAAATCAGACAAAAACATGTTCAGACCACATGTATGTGTAAATGGAATTTGTAATCATGTAATTCAAACATATATTAAGATGTTAAAGTATAAAATTGCAACATAAAAATGACATATTAATACAAAGTTAACCTGTAAATAAGAAAAATAAAACATTATATAAATCTTTCTTCGGCAAGAGGTAGGCTAGAAGAGATGGATTAAAGGTTGTTTGGTGTACATTGAGTGTAGCTTGCAATTGGGCCATGCTCTGTGAAAAGGGGATTTCATGCATGTGCGTAAAAAGTCGTTCCAGATTAGCCTGTGCGGATGTGCAGTCCGCACAGGCTAGTCAGGGACGACACTTGATCTAAACTTGATTTGTGCTAAGAAGAGACTCTGTTGGAACGAAAAATATCATAAAAGCTGAAAGTGTCGTCCCTGATTAGCCTGTGCAGACTGCACAGGCTAATCTGGGTCGACACTTTTCGACATGCCTTAAACCCCTTTTTCACAGAGCACGGCCAATTGTATTGTTAAGTAAGGTCAGGAATTCACATCACAACCAGGCTAGACTTTGCTACGATTATCAAAGTCATAAAAGAAAGTAACAATTAATATTATTTGTCAACATGTAAATCATTCTCAAGGTTGTAATGTCAGATCTTTTGCGCGCAGAAAAACATATTAAAACATTGCTAACAATGCATGTCCACCTTACAAAAACGATTTTCGATCTGTGTCTAGTAACACACCCTAGATTTAAGGGTCCATGTTATCTTGAAGTGGCACTGAGTCAAGGTTTTGAACCATATGCATAACCAAATACATGTGTATTTAATACAATCAAATCAACAGGATTTAACACAGAAGACTGTAGCTGATTCACCAACGTGTTTATACTTCTTTTGAAACTATTAAAATAACAGGTAAAATTTACTAGGGCAAAAATATTGCTTATTAAACAAAAATACAATTTAACTTAAATAATAAAAAAACTAATGAATGACATGAATAAAATTTAACACTTAATTAGTTATATGGATGTGTATACATAAAAAACAAAATCAAAACAAAATCTTTAAACCTTAAAAAGTAAAGTTGAGATATTTGGTGAAATTCGACAGCTTTAAGGCAATACAAGCAGGATTTTAATGTCCAATTGTCCCAACACATGTTGGATGCTTAGCAATGGTTTATACAATTTATTATTCTGTTGGAGTCGTTGTGTTCGAACATCAGCGAAAAGGACTTTGTTTAGGCTTATGTTCCATGCATTCATAAATTTAATGCCAATAAAGTTTAATCTTCAATCATGCCCCAGTTTTTAAAAGAAAAACTGATTCAGTTCTATTTACAACATATTTTTTAACAAAATAACAAAAATGCAAAACAAAATATGTATAAATTATTCTTAAAAAATAATATCAAATGAATCTGATATTGGGAAAGGTGGAAAAATGATCACATAAGACACAAACCAATCAATTAAATTAAAATTAAATACATAACTGCAAATATGACCAAAAGCACACACACAAATATAAAGCTGGATTATGTATTCATTTTTAAGGTCAAAATTGTCATAATGGTTCCTGAACAGGAAGAGTATGAAGATTTGAAGCACAATCATGTATCAGTTCCAAATAAAAAAATACATACTCAACAAATAAAATATATATAAATGAAATGCGTCTTTATTGATCATAGCACCAAATGCAGAATGGCCATTGGATGCCATTGAAAAATGCAAAGTGAAACAACCAGAATACACACATATCAAAATAGGTTTTATATGTATAGACTTCATTAAAAAGAATTGATTTAAAATAAGTTTAGTGCAAAGAGTTGACAACACTCATAATAATAATAACATATATATGTACACATTTATAATTATATTGAGCCACCGTTTCATACCCAAAAGCAACAACAATATAGACAAGGGACAAAATTGTCACAAAACCAGGTTTTCAATAAAAAAAAGTCTGATAAAGGGAAACAACTACAACTCAAAATGTGCATTGCTACTGATTGTTCATCACAGTTACCCCCTTGTTTCAAAATCAATATATTTTTAGTCGTGGCGACCTTGACCTTGGAGATATCTGCGTAATTCTTTTGCGCGACACACTGTCAAATGATGGTGAACAAATGTGCCAATTGATTTTAAAATCTGACAATGAATGACATAGTTATGGCCAGGACAAGCTCATTTATGGCCGTTTTTGACCTTTGAACTCAAAGGGTGACCTTGACCTTGGAGATATATCGACGTAATTCTTTCGCGCAACACACCGTCCAATGATGGTGAACAGATGTGCCAAATGATTTTAAAATCCGCCCGCCCGCCCACCAGCCAGCCCGCCCGCATTCGCCAATCTAATAACCAGAATTTTCCTTTGGAAAACCTGGTTAAAAATATGTTGTGTAACTGGAATAGTACCATATACTATTTCTAAAAATCTGAAAATAGTTGGATAAGGCAACAACATATGTCATAACTCGACTGTAATTATCTGCTTTTGAAATTAAACATTGAAACATTTAAAGTTAACGTTTTAAACGCTCCCTAATATGAAATCACAATATAAATAATTAAGATAACTTACAAAGCTGTGTGATGTGTTTTCAAGTTTTCAAATGTCATGCATTACGGCATTGAATAAGAAATATGTTAATTATTCCTTACCAATTTTGTTGTCCAGATGTTTAAAATAAAATGCAAGTATATATCTGTGAAATTCCGAACAAAAATATCCTGTAAAGAGTTTCGGCTGTTGTATAAAAAATTGCTGCAAAAACTATCACACATAATAAACACACATGGAAAAAGCAATTAACTATTAACTAAATAGTAGGATATTTGGATAAAATATTTTCTAAAACAAGAACCAAGTGGAAAAATATTCCCACTTAGCTTGACTAAAGTGTCATGGCTACACTCCACCCCAACCCATGTACTGCCTATAGGCTACCAAGCACCATGTTAATCTTTAAAACTAATGAGATTCAGCACAATACAATGGCATGCATGTGGGTGTCTCGAAAAATTCCAGCAGTTAACAGAGACCATAAAAACAGTATAACAATTCAGCAGTATTTTCTTAATGAAATACAACAATGGACAAACATAATTTAAAAGCTGCCACTGTTAAGTGTTATTTATTTTAACAAATGTACTAAAATTACATAGGTTATGTAAACGTTTATTTATGTGTTATTTTCTCCTTACTTTCTAAAGTAAAACTCTTTAAAAACATCTTGGATGTGCATACTTGTATAATAAACATTATAGAATAAGTAACAAAAAACATTTTCTCCAAATAATTATAATAAAGATCTTAGTGTGCAAAACATTGCTTAAGATCAAGTACTTCTAGAAATGTACTTCGACAATAAGAAATCTTAGAGAAATGAGAAAAAGTTTCTTAACCTAATGATAGTGGTAACAAAAACATTAACAAGTCTTTCAACAAGAAGTCACTCTATTCTTTAGTTTTTTGTGGGAAAAAGGGCTTTGGATTCAACAAGAATGTCTTTGTTTTTCTATATTTCTTTGCAAATAATTCTTAATTTACTAAATGGATGTTTCAATTTTTGACTACTTATATTTCTTTCATTTCTTAAACCAATCATAATGTGTAAAAGGACTTTGGATCCAACAAGAAATTCTCTAACTGTATCTTTTTTTGGATTTGGATTCAAAGGGCTTTGGATTCAATAATAAAGAAAATCTCTGACAACAAGAAGGAAAGTCTCTGACTTTAATTTTATATTTCTGCGAGGTTCTTTGTCTGTGTAATCTCGACAACAAGCTTCCCGGCCTTGGCCTGCCCCGCCCCCTGGCGACCCCGCCCTACCAGCCCCACGCTCTGTATGGACCTCCTGCACTCATCCGCGCTGATGAACAGGTGCTTGCCCAGGTACGTGTCCTTCAGGATGTTGTTGTTCCAGATCTGGGAGGTATCAGGAAACATTTTTAATAAATACCAAATACTGAATACAGCAAATGGGAAACAAAGTTTCGCTTTATTTCAAAGACAGTTGAAACACATCGTAATATTCTTTACCCGATAATTAAAGAATATATGTTTATTTGGGTGTATGATTAAATTTATTTCACAAGTGATAATAGAAGAAAATATGTTTACTAGAGGCGTGGCATCATGTATTTTTTCTATTACAAAATGTCATCATTTTCTTTCATCAATAAACTTCTAAATTCTACCAAAAAGCTTATTATAAAACAGTTTATCAGTCTCTGAAAAACATTTGTTAAAGTCCGTATATCAATAGCAAACCTGTAATAATTTGAAAAACAAGTGATGTGTTTGTGAAACACTATGTCCCCATATATTTGACCTTTGACCTTGAAGGATGACCTTGACCTTTCAACACTCAAAATGTGCAGCTCCATGGGATACACATGCATGCCAAATATTAAGTTGCTATCTTCAATATTGCAAAAGTTACATTAAAATTAGCGATTTTGACTCTTATGTTTGACCTTTGACCTTATAGGATGACCTTGACCTAGACCATTCACCACTCAAAATGTGCAGCTCCATGAGATACACATGCATGCCAAATATTAAGTTGCTATCTTTAATATTGCAAAGTTATGTCAAATGTTTAAGTTTGCACAAACAAACACACAAACCAACCAACCAACAAACCAACCAACAGACACAGACTATTTTGCAGGCTGTCTTCGCAAAACAAGAGAATCTAATTTATGGCGATTTTTAAGAAATATTATGCCATTATTATTTATGGCCATTTTTTACCTTTGAACTCAAAGTGTGACCTTGACCTTGGAGATATCGACGTAATTCTTTCGCGCGACACACCGTCCAATGATGGTGAACAAATGTGCCCCATGATTTTAAAATCTCACAATGAACCACATATTTATTGCCCGGACAAGTTCATGTATGGCCATTTTTTACCTTTGAACGCAAAGTTCGACCTTGACCTTGGAGATATCGACGTAACTCTTTCGCCTGACACATCTTCCAATTATGGTGAACAAATGCCAAATGATTTTGAAATCTCACAATAAATCTCAAAGTTATGGCCCTGACAAGCTCATTTACGGCCATTTTTGACCTTTAAACTCAAAGTGTGACCTTGACCTTTGAGATATTGACATAATTCTTTCGCGCGACACACCATACAATGATGGTGAAAAAATGTGCCAAATGATTTTAAAATCTCACAATGAATAACATAGTTATGGCCACAGGGCTCGACATTAACTTTTGAAGCCACTTGTCCAGTCGGACAAGTAGATCATAATTTCACTTGTCCTGACCAAAAAGCAACTTGTCCTGACCATTATATCTTATTCTGCTCAGTACTTTGCAAAAATAATGAAATAATACAAAATGCTCAAATCATAAAGACTCGAATCGTTCAAAATACATGTAAACATAATTGTAGGCAATTTAAATACAAAAAGAACTGACTAGAATAACAGAAAAACTCAAGATTATTGATTTTTAAACATTATACAAAGCCATAATACCTGACAAAAACTTGTGTGTTGCCAACATCATACAGAAAATGTTAAAAGTGATGTATATGTACAGTACTTAACTGATATTTAAAAAAAAAAAACATTCTATACATAGAGAGGACGTCACTACTTTAATTGTCTGTAAGATCGGTGTGTACTGGTGTCGTAAAATGCATATTCTTTACAAGGGAGAATATTCTTGTTATCTTGGCAAAGAAAAAATGTTAAGGGTTGCTTCCCTTGTAAACAGTACAGTGTAGTACATGTATCACTCACTTAGGAATGGAGAGTAACGTAATGAATAGACCGGGGGTGTCCGACGATGGGAACTATCGGAATATCTCGGGCTTCGACAATTAAACGTATACAAAATATACTCGGAAAAGTTGAGTGATATCTCCACAGAAATAATGGCTTTAAAGGACTTTTTTCTAAGTTATACAATTATAATGACCACTTGTCCCTCCAAGCAAATTCTTTATTTACTTGTCCGGACTAACAATTTGGTTGTCCCGGACAGTCGGACTACCTTTAATGTCGAGCCCTGGGCCAGGACAAGCTTTTGGGACAGACTGACAGACAGACCGACAAAGTGACTCCAATATAGCCCCCATTACCAATGGTAATGGGGGTATAAAAATATTTCAATAGATAACAAACGCCAACATCTGTTTTCTATGCATGCACTTCACACACTTTACACTACATATCATTAAACTGGGGCGTATTTTCTTGTAAGAGCATTATTATATCCTTTTGCACCCACAAGTTACAACGAATATGAAGCTGAAATTGAGAACATCTTTATAAGAAGGATGTTACTTTATGCCTAGGCTATAATTACAGAATTGCATTCCTGAAATACATTATATCGATATTCCAACATTAGGAAAGCATTAATTTTCAGTTTCAGTGCTAAACCTACTTATCTTCTCAATATGACAAAATCAGATACTAAAGTGCAGTCTTCATTCCAATACTTCAACAGAGAAATATTAATGTGAAAATCATCGTAAATAAATGCTCTATTGAAAAGTAACTATATTGTACTATACCTTAGTTTGAAATGTTTTTTAATTATGTTGTTTTTTTAACAATAGACAGATTATCCAAAATGATTCCTGTTTATATAAACCTGTATCTTCATTGGGTTCTTTTATAATGAAATAAGGTTTCAACTTTCATATTACTTATTTAAACTCTTTATCACCCAGAAAGCACTTTTTTAGTCCCTAAGAAAATCAAATAAGATTTTATTTCCAACCCCATAATACTGATAAGCAACAAACAGCAAACAAACTGTTCAGACTGCCAGTTACTCGAAAGCTCTTCTGGTTTTATGCTGGTTGCATATAGCAATTTACACTTCGCTTTTAACTCTTTCAGTGCTAGAACCGAATTTTGAAGGCCTTTGCAAACAGTTTGGATCCAGATGAGACACCACAGAACGTGGCATCTCATCAGGATCCAAACTGTTTGCTATTCTGATTCTTTGAAAACAATGGACAAAAATGCTAATTTTAAAAAATTCAGCAGACGACATTTTAGCAGATGACAAATTTCCCAGCATGCAAAGGGTTAAACAGGAAATGGTAAAGAGCTGGAGTTTCTCTATACCTGTATTTTGATGGGGTTCTTGAGGGGGTTTCTCCTGAAGAAGACAGCTGCCTGGTTCCACTCAGGGTTTAGCGTGTCGTTCTTGACTGCTGTGGTCACCTTGTGACCTTCACACTTGATGACGCAGTACGGGTCACCTCCTGAAATATGGCCAAGTCAAATATTCAATGTCATATATGATCAGGGAAGACACTTTCTCCATAAACTGTATTTTTCCAAAGAAAATACATGCTTTAAACAACAAATGCCATAAAAGTGTAGTGTTTTCTCTGATTAGCCTGTGCAGGCTGCACAGGCTAATCTGGGACAGCTCTTAACGCACATGTACCCTCTACAGACACGCTAACAAATTCCACTGCTTCTTACAGAATTCTGTGTACTTTTTGGAAATTAGTTGTTGTTGTTCATATCTATATAAACGGGTAAATTTAAAAAGAAAGTGGAGGAATATAGAAATGGCATTGTCTGTTTGAAGTTAGTAACTATTTGTGAAATAAGTTTGATATTCAAAGGGAGAAAAACAGCTGAAAAATGGAAAAAATCACACTCCTGCTACTTTAGAAAAGACAAAAGCTGTGTCAATACCAGAACCAAATTAATTGAATATCAAAGTTGAAGTTCACATTAAAATTTTACTTTTCAATTATTGTGAATCAAACAGTTTTGTGAATGCAGAGAAACAAATACAATCTATGTAATTAAAATCCATGCATGATCTTTACTGTAGTAGAAACCTGTTAATTTTAGCTTAATTACATTAAAAGTCTAAGGCTTATTGAAAAAAAAATTAATTTGTTTCCTGTGTTGAGCCAGTACTTGGTGAATCTGGACATAAAAAGAATGGCTCTACATTAGTGGATCCAACCAATGACTTTCAGGCATCTGCAAGTAAAAAACAATTCTGATAGAAATGCATGTGTTGCTCCTCATCTACCAACCGTCTCTTTCCTGTTTCTCGAGTCCCTCTGCTCGGAGCACCTTGATCTGTGTCAGCATGACAGGCTCCTTGGCACAGCAGTTCAAGAAACTCTTACTAGGCTTTTCATGCAGCAGTGGCCTGCAATCAAAGCACATAGTATCAAGGATATTGTGAGAGACTTGTTCTGAGATAACTGGGCTTAATGCATGAGCGTAAAGTGTCATCACAGATTAGCCTGTGCAGTCCGCACAGGCTAATCAGGGACGACACTTTCCGCCCAAACTTGATTTTCGGTTAGGAGGGTCTTCCTTTAAACTAAAAATACCATAAAAGCCGAAAGTGTCATCACTGATTAGCCTGTGCGACAGACAGAGCGACCGACAGACAGACAGACCGACAGACAGACAGATGGACAGACAGACAGAACGCAAACCATAAGTCCCCTCCGGTGCAACCAGTAGGGGACAAAAACTGATCTGAGAAGGTGTTACTTGTCTTGAGATTCAACATAATAACAACAAGAGCACCGCATAACGGGTGCCAACGCTGGCTGCGGGTGCAGTTTTGAATAAATGAAAGCTTGTCAGATTTTTTTTTTCTTTTTAGAGGTCGCAGTGACCTTGACCTTTGACCTAGTGACCCAAAAAATGGGTGTGGTGTTTAGAACTCATCAAGGTGCATCTACATATGAAGTTTCAAAGTTGTAGGTTGAAGCACTTTGATTTTAGAGCAAAATGTCAAGGTTTTAGCACGACGCGGATGGCGAACGACACGACGAGCTGGCAATGACAATACCTTGGGTTTTCTCCCAAAACAGCCTAGCTTATAAAATTAGGTCCTTTAATCTATTACAGATGGTGGATAGCAGTCTAAAGAATGGTTGGCTTTAAATATCTCAAATGTAAAACACTTGCATTACTAATAAACACAAAGAAACCGTCGGAGAAGGGTGATGCTCCCCAAAGTTGTTTTTTTTGTCACAATATTGCACTATATATTCAGATAAAAGGAAACGTCTTGAGGGGCATAACTTTGGACAAAATAATACGATGGATGGTTAAGCAACTTAAAAATTTCAAAGGGCCATAACTCTTTAAATGAATCATCTAACCAGAACCCACAAATAACATGCGCATCTCCTCAAGGTAGTTAAGCTTCCCATAAAGCTTCATTGAATTTCAGTCAGTAGTTGGGGGGACAAGAATTGCACTATATGTACAGTAAATGGAAAATTTCAAAAGGCCATAACTCTGTGAAAAATCATCCGACCAGAACCGGGTGATAATATGCATATCTCCTCTTGGTAGTGAAGCTTACCATAAAGTTTAATTGAATTCCGGTCATTAATTGCTGAGAAATAGCCCAGACAAAAATTTTGCACGGACGGACGGACACACACATGGACGGACAAAGCAGCGACTATATGCTCCCCCCAAAAATATTTTGGGGGAGCATAAAAAGACTAACTAAGCATTAAACACGATTGTGATCACAAGTTCAACAAGTTAAATTCCTAACAAGTGAGTTTATAATTGACTTATCATATAAAGTAAGGTTTTAAATGTTGAAATATTGATGATTATTCATATGAAACTTGGTGGGAGAGCAGAATTAAGAATTGCTTTTTTTTGCACTTGCGATGTGGGATTGTATTGAACAAAAGTGGGAACTTTGGACAATTAAATACAATAATATTCATCATAAATATTGAACAAGAACCCTAAATATGTTATACATACTTGAAGTCATTATGTTATACATACTTGAAGTCATTAGCAGACCCTGTATAAATCCTGAACAAGAACTCTAACTCCTCCCCCTGGTCAAAGGTGCAGGCCACAACGAGGTAGCGGCCCTTTTTTAGTTTCAACTTCTGGAAGATGGAGCGACTGTTACAAAACTTGGTGTTCTTTATGGTCTCCTGGTAGCTGTAGTCGTGGATACGGTGATGTCGGTTCTCTTCAACCTAGGCGAAAGACATGTTGGGGTAGAATATAGCTAAATGTCCGTGACTATCCTTTATGTTTTTGTTGTTGTTCAATTTTCAGGCCTTTATAAGAACCCATTCCCAATGGAAAAAAAGTATATTTTTTCCCAAATGGGACATAAAAATTCCCAAATTGAAGGTTTCATACGATTGTTTTATAACTCTCATCATTCACTTTGTCTCCCATTCTGCCCTATAAGTTAAACCTTAGTTTATATAATACATGTATTGAAAACGCTTCATTCTCAATTTTAAAGTTGTTGTGAGCAAATAAACAGCAACACTAACATTCCAATGTTAGTCAAGATGATGCGTCAAAGTGCGTATCTAAGTGGTAAAGTGTTGATATCACCTTATGATTGAGGTTGTTACCTTGAGTATGGTGAAGCCAACCGTGGTGTTGCCACTGCCCTGTGCACTGCGTACGGACTTCTGCATGAGCTGCATCATGATGTCATCATCATCCTCCCCCACGCTGAACACAAACTGAAAACAAAATATCAATGAGCCTTGCTATGGGAAAACAGGGCTTAATGCATTTGTGTAAAGTGTTGTCATAGATAAGCCTATGCAGTCTGGGTGTTGTCCCAGATAAGCCTTTGCAGTCTGGGTGTTGTCCCTGATAAGCCTATGCAGTCTGGGTGTTGTCCCAGATAAGCCTTTGCAGTCTGGGTGTTGTCCCTGATAAGCCTATGCAGTCTGGGTGTTGTCCCAGATAAGCCTTTGCAGTCTGGGTGTTGTCCCTGATAAGCCTATGCAGTCTGGGTGTTGTTCCAGATAAGCCTATGCAGTCTGGGTGTTGTCCCAGATAAGCCTATGCAGTCCGGGTGTTGTCCCAGATAAGCCTTTGCAGTCCGGGTGTTGTCCCAGATAAGCCTATGCAGTCCGGGTGTTGTCCCAGATAAGCCTATGCAGTCCGGTGTTGTCCCAGATAAGCCTATGCAGACCGGGTGTTGTCCCAGATAAGACTATGCAGTCCGGTTGTTGTCCCAGCTAAGCCTATGCAGTCCGGGTGTTGTCCCAGATAAGCCTATGCAGTCCGGGTGGTGCGGTGGTCGAGTGGTTACACTCTGGTCTACCACTCCAGAGGTCCCCGGTTCAAATCCCGGCCGGGGCACTGGAAATTTCAGAAATGCTTCAAGTGTTTCCCACCCAACTAGAGATGTACTGGTATGAAACCCAGGTAATTCTCGTGTGTATCGGTGCTATACACTGAGCACGTAAAAGAACCTTGGTATCTATTCGCAAAGAGCTAGGGTATCACACCCGGATTCCTTGTATCCCAATACTGTCTCTTCTGCTTGCTGTCTCTTCAGCAAAACCAAAGGACCCCATTGGAAATAAGTGCTTGCACTTTCATGGGTTATCCTTGACCGCAAGGTCAAAATAAATACAACACTATATTAAATATATTTATCTCATTGTTATTGTATTTCAGTTTATATGAACTCACTATATTATATATATTTATCTCCTTGTTATTGTATTTCAGTTTATATAAATTCACTTTACAATACAATCACCATAATTATTTTTAGGGCAAATCATGTAGGTACCTATTGTATTTGAGCCCCACAGATCATATAGGTACCTATTGTATTTGAGCCCCACAGATCATATAGGTACCTATTGTATTTGAGCCCCACAGATCATATAGGTACCTATTGTATTTGAGCCCCACATATAGGTACCTATTGTATTTGAGCCCCACATATAGGTACCTATTGTATTTGAGCCCCACAGATCATATAGGTACCTATTGTATTTGAGCCCCACATATAGGTACCTATTGTATTTGAGCCCCACAGATCATATAGGTACCTATTGTATTTGAGCCCCACATATAGGTACCTATTGTATTTGAGCCCCACAGATCATATAGGTACCTATTGTATTTGAGCCCCACATATAGGTACCTATTGTATTTGAGCCCCACAGATCATATAGGTACCTATTGTATTTGAGCCCCACAGGCTACTCAGATACAACACGTTCTGCTTAAAATAGAGACTTTCTTTAAACATAAAATATAATCAAAGCGGAATGTTTTCTCTCTGATTAGCCTGTGTGGACTTCACAGTCTAATCTTCGACAACATTTTACGCACATGCATGAAAAACACTTTTTAGACAGCAAGGCTCATTTTAATTCATAACGACATTAAGTTACCTGCGGGTTTTTCAGGGAGGTCTCCTTCCAGTTACATCTACGTACCTGTGTGTTTTTCAGGAATGTTTCCTTCCAGTTACATCTACGTACCTGTGGGTTTTTCAGGAAGGTCTCCTTCCAGTTACATCTACGTACCTGTGGGTTTTTCAGGGAGGTCTCCTTCCAGTTACATCTACGTACCTGCGGGTTTTTCAGGAAGGTCTCCTTCCAGTTACATCTACATACCTGTGGGTTTTTCAGGAAGGTCTCCTTCCAGTTACATCTACATACCTGTGGGGTTTTCAGGAAGGTTTCCTTCCAGTTACATCTACGTACCTGTGGGTTTTTCAGGAAGGTCTCCTTGTTGTTGAGGCAGCCCCCGGCCCTGTCAGGCTTCTTCCAGGCGCTGTGTGCGATGCCCTCGTGCCACGTCTTGGACAGGCTGAACATGGACGTGTTCACCACACGGCAGTATGAGACGTTCACAAAGTGGTGGCAGAAATCATCAAAAGTCATCCTGGAAAATGAGAGAAATATGTTAATTGTGAAATAAATTCAGCGGAGAAAAAGTTTGCTAAATGCATATGCGTAAGTGTTATTCAAGATTAGTGTGTGCAGTCCACACAAGCTTATCAAGGACGACACATTCCGCTTGTATTGTTGTTGTTTTTTTCAACAAAAGAAGAGACAGATATCATCAAAAGTAATCATAGACAAGAGGGCCATGATGGCCCTGAATCGCTCACCTGACTCATTAAGATCAGATGAAAACTATGACTTCTATTGTCTACACAATGTTTTTCTATGATTTGACCTAGTGACCTAGTTCCTGACTCTAGATGACCCAAATACAATCCCAATCCAGATTTCATCAAGATAAACATTCTGACCACAGTTCATAAATATTGGATGAAAACTGTGACCTCTATTGTCAACACAAGGTTTTTCTATTTATTTGACCTAGATTTTTACCCCAGATGACCCAAATACAATCCCACCCAGATTTCATCAAGAATTCTGACCAAATTTCATAAAGGTTGGATGAAAACTGTGATCTCTAATGTCTACACAAGGTTTTTCTATTATTTGACCTAGTGACCTAGTTTTTGACCCCAGATGACCCAAATAAAATCCCAACCCAGATTTCATCAAGATAAACATTCTGACCAAATTTCATAAAGATTGGATGAAAACTGTGACCTCTATTGTCTACAGAAGGTTGTTCTATTATTTGACCTAGTGACCTTGTTTTTGACCCCAGATGACCCAAATACAATCCCAAACCGGATTTCATCAAGATAAACATTTTGACCAAATTTCATCAAGATTGGATGCAAACTGTGACCTCTACTGTCTACACAAACAAATTGTTGACGGACGGACGCACGGACACACACAGGCACGCACAACGGACGCCGGACATCACACGATCACATAAGCTCACCGTGTCACTTCATGACAGGTGACCTAAAAATATGTGTCGGAGATAAACATGAACAGTTGTGGTTAAAATCCCATAGAAACAAGGGCTGTTTGTAAAACATGCATGCCCCCCTATATGGGCTATAAGTTGTAGTAGCAGCCATTGTGTGAATACGTTTTTTGTCACTGTGAATGGTGGTGGTGGTGGTGGTGTAGTAGTAGTAGTAGTAGTAGTAGTAGTAGTAGTAGTAGTAGTAGTAGTAGTAGTAGTAGTAGTAATAGTAGTTGTAGTAGTAGTAGTAGTAGTAGTAGTAGTAGTAGTAGTAGAAGTAGTAGTAGTAGTAGTAGAAGTAGTAGTAGAAGTAGTAGTAATTATGGTAGTAGTAGTAGTAGTAGTGGTAGTAGTAGTAGTAGTAGTAGTAGTAGTGGTAAAAGTAGTAGTAGTAGTGGCAGTAGTAGTAGAAGTAGTAATAGTAGACGTGGTGGTGGTGGTGGTGGTGGTGGTGGTAGTAGTACTAGTAGTAGTAGTAGTAGTAGTAGTAGTAGTAGTAGTAGTAGTAGTAGTAGTAGTAGTAGTAGTAGTAGTAGTAGTGGTAGTAGTAGTAGAAGTAGTAGAAGTAGTAGTAGTAGTAGAAGTAGTAGTAGTAGTAGTAGTAGTAGTAGTAGTAGTAGTAGTAGTAGTAGTAGTAGCAGTAGCAGTAGCAGTAGCAGTAGCAGCATTACAAGACCAATACTTAAGAATGATCAAATGGGAAAAGGTAACATAGCACCAGCAGTAAATATGGGGCTCATTTACAGGTCAGATTTGGAATCTCTGCTGTAAAATGAGATTTTGAATGAATTAAAGGGAGGCAAATCTGTAATAAAAAAAACATGCATAAACCGTAGTTGTTTCCCTTGTTTGAACCATGCTAAATCCTTACAAGTTTGGAAAGAATTGGATGAAAAATGTGGACTTTATTGCATTAACACCATTTTCTCAATTCAAGGGGAGGTAATTCTGTACTTCATGGACCAATAATGCTCATTTTTTGTAGGGTTCGTGTCCTCATTGATATAAAGACACTGTGCAAATTTGGAAAGGATCGGACAAACAATGTGGAAGATTTTTGAAAGTTTTCACAAAATAGGCAAAAACGAATAAACATGCAAAGTTCAACGAGCTCCTGCGGCCATGTTTTTTGACGAATCATATTTCTTTAAACAACTTTTTCAGGGGAGCCCTCAAAGGTCATCCCTGTGAAATTTTTTGAAAATCTGATGAGCGGTTTCTGACAAGAAGATTTTTTAAGGTTTTTACCATATATGGTCATGGCGGCCATCTTGGTTATGTGATCAAATTTTTTTTAACAATTCTTTTGTCCCATGACCTAGGGATGCTCCACATGAAATTTAGTTGAAATTGGCTCAATGGTTTAGTAGAAGAAGATGTTTACAAATTGTTTACGGACGAACGGACGGACGGACACCGGACGCTGAGTGATCACAATAGCTCACCTCGCGCTATCGCTCAGGTGAGCTAAAAACTAGTGTCGTTCACAAAATCATGACAGAAATCATCAAAAGTCATCCTGGAAGACTAGAAATGTGCACAAAATGGTGATAGAAATCATCAAAAGTCATCCTGCAAAACATAAAAACGTTTTAATTAATATATTTTCAGAACATTTATAAATTATAAGTATTCATTCAAGATAAAATTGACATGTATGTCTCATATTACACAAGATGCAAATTGGGAACTAAAACATTAAGGCATGATACAAACATCTTCTATGTCTATGACACATTCTAAGAAGCCCATATCTAAAACATTCAACAGTTACCTTAGTTACACATTTGATACACAGATAATTATTGCTGCTATTTAATGCACTCAATATGTACAGGATCAGAAATAAGCAGTCAATAAATTTATAATCAAGTACATGGACTTTGTTATTACTCAAGCTTTTTGTCACATTTTTTTAAATCGTTCTTCAACCATACAATTTCCTCAAACCTAAAAACTACAATATTTCATGTTATCATCATCAGGGAAGAGGACAATTACAATGAGCGAGGCATGGTTTAGGGGTGATAACCCTGGGTTAAGGTTAGGTTAGGGTATGGGGTCGGGTTAAGGCTAACCCTAACCCAAACCCGACCCCTTACCCTAACCCATACCCTAACCCTCTAACCCCCCCCCCCCCCATGCGCATTACAATACCATGCCTCGCACGTTGTCGTTGTCCGCTTCCCTCATCATGCATTCACCCGAGGTTACAGATTTGATCCTCACTGTGTCAGCATTGTTTCAATCATTCACCCGAGGTAACAGATCTGATCCTCACTGTGTGAGCATTGTTTCAATCATTCACCCGAGGTAACAGATCTGATCCTCACTGTGTGAGCATTGTTTCAATCATTCACCCGAGGTAACAGATCTGATTCTCACTGTGTCAGCATTGTTTCAATCATTCACCCGAGGTAACAGATTTGATCCTCACTGTGTGAGCATTGTTTCAATCATTCCCAATAATTTATTATACACCAATTACTGGTTCCACTGGAACATACTCAAAAGTGTCTAAATATATATAAGGATTTCAGACCTAGCAAGCTAAAATATACAGGTTTAAAATGCAGTTATATCATTATTATATCAAACTTATGTAATGCTATACGTCTGTGATATTCATTACATGCAAAACATGTGTAGCCAATGAAAATATTATAATAACTGAAATTAAAAATGGGGTTTTGTTCCCCACCAACATGTCTACTGGAAATCTGCAATCTTGATTGTATTTTATATAAAGCTAGAGTATAATTAAATAATACAGAAGGTTACATTATAATACATGAGTTTGTATTAACCATCTTGACCAATAACATAAACATATTATTGATTGATTGCTATTGATATGACCCTTGACCTTGGAAAACAAGGCTTAATGCATGTGCAAAACGTATTGTCCCAGATTATCCTGGGCACTCCGCACAGGGACAACACTTTCCGCTTTAATGGAATTATGTGTTTAAACGAAGTCATTTCTTAGTGAAAATCCAGATAGTGTAATTACTGATTAGCCAGAGTGGACAGCACAGGCTTATCTGGGACAACACTTAATGTACATGCAGTCTGCACAGGCTAATCTGGGACAACACTTAATGTACATATAGTCCACACAGGCTTATCTGGGACAACACTTAATGTACATGCAGTCTGCACAGGCTAATCTGGGACAACACTTAATGTACATGCAGTCCACACAGGCTAATCTGGGACAACACTTAATGTACATGCAGTCCACACAGGCTAATCTGGGACAACACTTAATGTACATGCAGTCCACACAGGCTAATCTGGGACAACACTTAATGTACATGCAGTCCACACAGGCTAATCTGGGACAACACTTAATGTTCATGCAGTCCACACAGGCTAATCTGGGACAACACTTAATGTACATGCAGTCCACACAGGCTAATAGGGACAACACTTAATGTACATGCAGTCCACACAGGCTAATCTGGGACAACACTTAATGTACATGCAGTCCACACCGGCTAATCTGGGACAACACTTAATGTACATGCAGTCCACACAGGCCAATCTGGAACAACACTTAATGTACATGCAGTCTACACAGGCTAATCTGGGACAACACTTAATGTACATGCAGTCCACACAGGCTAATCTGGGACAACACTTACTGTACATTTTCCTCATTTTCCCAGAGCCAGGGTCATATGAGTCACGTTCTGAGAAAACTGGGCAAAAGGCATGTCACGTGGGTAAAGTGTCATCCCAGATCAGCCTGTGCAGTCCGCACAGGCTAATCAGGGACAACACTTTGTGCCTAAAATGGATTTTTGCTAAGAAGAGACTTCATTTAAACAAAAAATGTCATAAAAGCGGTAAGTTTCGTCCCTGATAAGCCTGCACAGGCTAATCTGAGACGACTCCTTACTCACATGCATTATGCCCAGTTTTCTCAGAACACGACTCATATGTAATATGTAATATTAGTTTATTAGTATAAAATTTAGTTGCAGTGCTTCTGGAGTAAAATGACAGCAAAACCTAATTACCTACCTGAAAATACAAACTCTGTACGTTACTAAGTCAAAATGTTTAAGTCCATATTTCTCCAAATACATAAGAAATCCAAATATTAAGGGTGTGTATTTACCTTTCACTCAGTACTGTTCAAAGATCAATACAAAATTTAAAGGTATACATCAATATTTAATTCACAAATCATTAAAATGGCATAAAGTATATATTGTCACCGGGTAATTTTCAAAACATCCCAGGGAAAGGAAATACCCTTCCCCTGTCTTAATTTACCAAAACACTTCAATTTTGAAAAGATCTCATCATGCAAATAAGAATTTGTAATACTTATATTGTATTCAAAAGGAGCATATTGGCTAAAAGGAGGAGAAATCACACCCAAATTATCAAAATAAGATGTAAACCATATTAAAGTGTCAGGGTGTTTATTGAACACAAAATTATTATTGAAATACTATTGAAATGTTAAACAAGAGCACCCCCTTGCGGATGCAGACCGCTCATCTATTTTTCTCTTTAAAGGTGAAGGGACCTATCTCAATATTTCAATCAAAAAGGAGTGAGGGGTGGAGTGGAGAGGGGTGCATAGTGAGGGGGTGTGGTCATTTATTACATTGTCTTCCAAAAATAAGAAATAAAAATGCAAAAAAAAAAAACATTTGGGAGGGGGGGGGGGATTCTTGGGTAGGATAGTTGGATGGTCTTTCAAAAATAAAATATTAAAAATTCCTATTTTTGTTTGTTAACCATGTTTCAAAAAATAGATATAGAGAAGATATTTGTTGGATTCAATGGAATATTGAAAAAAAATCACAAGTGATCATATAAAATATTATTTTCACGAGTGGCGCAGCCATTATTCTGTCAAAATGACAACCAGAGTTATGCAACTTGTCCTGTACAGTCCCCTTATGATAGTTTGCTAGTGTTCCAAGTATGAAAGCAATAGCTTTGATACTTTAGGAATAAAGTGGACCTAAACACAAAACTTAACAAAATTTTCATTTTTCTAAGTATAAAAAGGGCACATAATTCTGTAAAAATGCAAGCCAGAGTTACCTTACTTTGCCTACCCAGTCCCCTCATGATAGTAAGTAAGTGTGCCATGTTTGAATGCAATAGCTTTGATACTTTATGAGAAAAGTGGACCTAAACACAAAACTTAACCGGACGCCAACGCTGACGCCAAGGTGATGACAAAAGCTCATAATTTTTTTTCAAAAAATAGGTGAGCTAAAAAACTCAAAGAATCTTTTACAAATTGAGGCTTTTGGCCTTGCCCTGTGAAAACCAGGCTTAATGAATATGCATAGTGTCATCTCAGATTATTCTTTGCAGTTTGCACTAGTTAGGGATGAGACTTTCTGCTTTTAATGGTGTTTTAGTTTTTCTCTGCTAAGAAAACTCCAGTATAAGCCTGTGGAGTCTAGGCTAATCTGGGATGATACTTCACCCACATGCGTTACGCTCTGTTTGTATCCATGCCTACCAAAACTCTCCATCCTCCTCAAACACTATGCCCATCTTCTCACGCTCAGACTTCGGGATCTTCTGCCATTGCGGGTCACTGGAATGAGTCATGAGATAACAATTGAATGAACGAGTCACTCATATGAATCATGAATGAGTGGTTGAATAGCAGTCAATCTCTCTTCATGAATTGGTCATATTCAAGAATATTTCTATTTATTTCTATTTATTGCATCAACAGTTTGCAAACACAACTTTTGATTACTCTAATTTGCAGTAAAATTAAAAGCATTCAATATTTGTTTAAAAAAATAAGAAGGGTTTTAATGTTTTGATTTATAATATTAAATAATTTCTTAATGTATCAATATAAATCAAACTTATTTCTTACATTTAACACCACAAAACCCACCCATCTCCACCTATTCAGAATTTACTGAAATGTGAACCATTCAATGTACTGAAATGTGAATCTATCAATGTACTGAAATGTGAACCATTCCATGTACTGAAATGTGAATCTATCAATGTACTGAAAAGGTTAACCTATCAATGTAGTGAAATGTGAATCTACCAATGTACTGAAATGCGAATCTATCAATATACTGAAATGTGAACCATTCAATTTACTAAAACGGAATCTATCAATGTACTGAAATATGAACCTATAAATGTGAACCTTGTGAACCTATAACTACAAACCTATAAATGTCCTGACATGTTTACCTATCAATGTTCAGAAATGTGAACCTATCGATTTACAGAAATGTGAGATGCTTACACATTTGAACCTTTTAATATGAAATGTGAACTTGTTCATGTAAATTAAAGTCAGACTAACAAAAATGTGAACATATCAATGAACTGAAATGTGACCCTATTAATGTACTGAAATAAGAACGTATCAATGTACTGAAATGTGAACATGTACTGAAATGTGAGACTATAAATGAACTTAAATGTTAACCTATCAATCTACTGAAATGTACAACTCTCTTTTTGTTAATAAACTGTAAAATCATTTATACTCGTATAATATAGGGGTTTTCAAAAAAAAAATTGTCTTTCGTGAAAGCACAATCATTTGTGGATTTCTTATATTTTAAAAAACAGAACAAGGATTTGTGTCTGTCATTTTTCGATAGTTTGTGTCAAAATGGTGGAAAGGTCAACCCACAAAATCAACGAAAAATTAATGTCCAATAAATAATAATGTAATAATGATTTTAAGCTTCTTACTTGTCACTGAAGGCCCCCTTCCACTCCCCCTGCCCCCAGGGGTTCCTCAGTCGCACCATTGCCAGCTTGTTCTTGTTAAAGAAGCTGAAGAGTCCACCCCCTGACTCCAGACTGATGTGCTTCACGGCTGTGATGCCATACGCGTGGCCCTTCACCAGGCCCTGGTCTGTGGACGTCTCCATCTCCTCACTTGACTCAGCCTATGCAAGATGGAATTGTGTATCATAGTATTTACTGTGCTTTAACTATGGCAAATATCAATGATTTAACAATATTTCCTGTGCTTTTACTAGAAAAATATCAATGATTTAACAATATTGTCTGTGCTTTTACTAGGGAAATGTCAATGATTTTAAAACATGTCCTGTGCTTTTACTAGGGTGATATCAATGATTTAAGAATATTTCCTGTGCTGTAACTAGAGAAATATTTAACAATAATTCCTGAGCTTTTATTAGATAAATATCAATGATTTTACAATAGTTCCTGTGCTTTTTCTAGGAAGATATCAAAGATTTAAAAATGTTGCCTGTGCTTTTACTAGGGGGATATCAATGATTTAACAATATTGCCTGTGCTTTTACAAGGGAAATATCAATGATTTAACAATCTTCCCTGTGCTTTTTTCTAGGGAAATATCTATGATTTAAAAATCTAAAATAAATTAAATATTGTAAAAGCCCATCTCCTCACTTGACTCAGTCTGAGGCAGATAGAATTGTGTTTTATATTAGCCTTGTTCTGAGAAAACTTGGTTTAATGCATGTGCGTAGAGTGTCATCCCAGATTAGTCTGTGAAGTCCAAACTTGGTTTAATGCATGTGCATAGAGTGTCATCCCAGATTAGTCTGTGCAGTCAAATGGTTTAATGCATGTGCATAGAGTGTCATCCCTGATTAGTCTGTGCAGTCCAATGGTTTAATGCATGTGCATAGAGTGTCATCCCAGATTAGTCTGTGCAGTCCAATGGTTTAATGCATGTGCATAGAGTGTCATCCCAGATTAGTCTGTGCAGTCCAATGGTTTAATGCATGTGCATAGAGTGTCATCCCAGATTAGTCTGTACAGTCCAATGGTTTAATGCATGTGCATAGAGTGTCATCCCAGATTAGTCTGTGCAGTCCAAAGGAAAGGACAACACTTTAAGCTTTAACTGAATTTTTGTTATGAAAAGAAATTTTCAATCAGGACATGAAATCTTATATTGATGTCATGATGAACTGTTTTTGAAATTTCAATCTTATCATCCATTGATCAATAGTTTCTACAAAAAATCATATTAATAATAACAAAATACAAATAAATAAATAAATTGAAACATGCAGTTCATCTTTCTATCCTGAGTAAATATAATGTTGAAAAAACTTGTTTCTTAATTTTCAAGTAGTTTTTAGCCTAAAAAATAACTTAAATTTCCCAATTTGTGCAAAATCGACAAAACTGTCTGATGTTTACCCGTCCAAAAAGTCCCAGCCCCATTAGCAAAATGATAAAACAACTCTGCATACCGGTATAGAGGCAGCCAGCAGTGACTTCCTGTCCACCTCCTTCTTGAGCCGCTCAAAGAACGCGTTGATCTCATCAGGTTTGTCCAGGGGGCCCAGCTCTGACATGGCGATCTGCTCTGACACGCCCCCTGTGAAGTCCTCCAGGGCCTCGCCCAGGTCTCCACCATCTAGGGCCTCATAGCAGCCAAACAACCTGCAGCCAATTGTAGAAACAATTTAACCACATGGTAAACACAATATCACCTAAACCGCAGTGGTTTTTGCATCTCTATGGTTGGTATAAAAAAACGATATTGCAAGTTACTGCCCTATCACCTCGCTTAATACATTAGGCGGCTGGAGAAGGATTCACAGTCATAACTGACAAACAATCTGGGTTAGGATAGACAGAATTTCTAACTAACGTATATATATATAAATGCATGTCATTGCAGGTAAACAACTGTGGTAGGATATACTGACTTACTAATTAATATATGTGCATAACTAATCTTGCAGAGATAAATAAGATGTTTACTGAGAATGAAGTCAAATATTCACATTATTAAAATTGTGTGTTGCAACATTTATTTTTGACTACATGGACATTAGTTCCTTATGCTGTTTGCTGCTCATCAGTATCTTAGGGTTTGAAATTAAGTCTTCTAAACTTGAATCTATAAAGAAAGGTCTTAAACTTAATTAATTTTTCTAAGGGACTTCAAACAGGTCAAAATGCTGATCTGTCTCTCATACTTGGCGTATGCCTTCTCCAGCAGGGCACTCCAGAACTCATTCTTGGACTGAGAGTGGATGAACACCAGCTCCCCGTTGATTGTAGGCAGCTGGTCGTCAATGACAACGTCGGTCCACCTGCCGTAGCGCCAGAAACAGAAGTGGAATATCCCTGCATACTCAGCGGGCTTGGCTTCGTCCCATTCCTGGTCACTGGGGATAACCTGGGCAAAATGTGGAAATTGCTTAAATAACGATACTTTTGTACATAAACTACATTGTAGAAAATATAACTGAGTCCCGTTCTGGGAAAACAGAGTTTAATGCATATAAATTCTCGTTACCTCTTCATCGGATATCTCGATTCTCGATATGTTGAAGTAAGCTCAATGTCCCAAGTTTTTTCGTTCTTTATCAATATATTAATAAACATCGTATATCTCGATTTTGGTTTTGTCAAATAATTCCATATCTCGATATAAAAATGTGTCCCTAGTCCCGATTTTACATGCATTTACTGTGGTTTATCTTGAAGTGCGAATAACTGTCCCAGTGTCGGCAAAGGTGAGAAAAATTTTCTTTGATACTTCACCGTCCCGCTTCACCCGGCTGCTCCGGATTCTGTGCGGTAGATAATTGATCCATTAATTGCATCAATGATCACACGTGTAAAATGTTGTTAGCCATTAATACTTGAGAAAGGCCTGTCACTTTAACTGCAATTAATACACAGCCTGCGGAAAGGTCGAAAGACTAATTGTTTTTACAAACAACATTCCAAAATGCATTGAGTTATATTTTTGCGTATATAAACCGTCGCAAAGTTGCAGAACTTCAATTTGTACATGTACAGCTCAGTATTACGGAACTTGATTTACGCATGTTCAGATGGAAAACCCTCATCTTGATTGGACGTCAATTGCATCATAACTTTAAATAGAAACATAAAAACCGGATGTTTACTCAACAGTATAGAAAAATGATAACCGCGTGAGTTCATGCAATTATGTAACACTTTAAACGTCTTTTTAAGCATTCATTAAAAATAGCAAATTTAATCGTTTCTCGTAAAAACACGTATAAATCAGGTAATAGATAGGGTAGTAAAGAGTATTATGCCACACGGTGACGACTTTAGTTAGACCACTTAGCAGGTATATAGATGTTAAAAACAATTTGACGTAGGAACAAAATGAAATGACGTGCAAAATGTCCATATTGCCATCTATGCATGTTGCAAGTTTCATAAATAATGTTAAGAACTTTTAAAGTTATCGCAGGATCCAGAAAAGTGTGACTGACTGACTGACAGACAGAGCGCAAACCATAAGTCCCCTCCGGTGAAACCGGTAGGGGACAATAAACAGATTCAGGCACACATATGGCCAGACATGAGGATAAGTAAAACACTACTAACCATGTGTCAGAACTTTTTATAGAGGGCCAGGCATGAAGATAAATAAAACACTTCTTACCATGTGCCAGAACTCTTTGCAGAGGACCAGTCATGAGGATAAGTAAAACACTACTAACCCTGTGCCAGAACTCTTTATAGAGGGCCAGCCATGAAAATAACTTACACTACTTACCCTGTGCCAGAGTTCTTTGTAGAGAGCCAGACATGATGAGGCAGCTACGAACCAGCAGTTACCCAGTCGTCCCTGAGTCACATCCCCAGCGCTAGCCCCCGCTACGAACAGCTTAGGGTTTGAACATATGTCCTGAAAATAACAACCATTAATCATGCAACCAGTTCTTAGAGGGATTTGCCAAAAAACAAGTTAGCAAGCGCAATAAAATAATAACAATATTTTTTAATTTTTCAATTTAATCAGAGGCAAGTGGAAGGCCCAAAATTAAAAATAACAATGTGTACGTATTTTTTAGACAATCTGCCAAAACATTCAACTTATTAAATGCTGCCATTTTGTACTTTTACTTTTTTATAGTAAATCTGAACGGATGATGTTGTTAAATATGTAGGAATAACAAGAGCTGTGTTTGTGAAACACAATGCCCCTTCTGCACCTTGAAGCCATATATTTGACCTTTGACCTTGAAGTATGACCTTGACCTTTCACCACTCAAAATGTGCAGCTCCATGAGATACACATGCTTGCCAAATATCAAGTTGCTATCTTCAATATTGCAAAATTATTTCAAAAGTTTAACCAAGGTTAAAGTTTTGGGACAGACAGACAGACAGACCGACAGACAGACAGTTAGACAGACAGACAGACAGGCCAAAAACAATTTACCCCCGATCATTTGATCCGGGGGCATAATAAAACTCAATCTAAACTAGAAATGTGTCAAAGAAACCAATGCCCCACAATTTGTGTTTGGACTCCGAGCAATCCACTATATATTCTACAAAAGCCACAAAGACAAAGGGCCATAACTCTGCCAAAACCTGTCACAGCCAATCTTCATTTCTTTATTATCATCTTCACATGAAGATCACACAGTCATGAAAGTGTTAATGATCTTAACCCTGTAGTTTCAGAGGACTGCAGGGCTTCTCCTGGCTCTAAAATTTCTTTAGCCAAATTCGACTTGCTATGGCAAAATTCTTTTATTTTTGTTTTTTGTAGGTTTTAATTAAGAAGAAGTTGTAGCCAAATAGAATTTTCTTTAGCCAAATAAATCAATGTGTAGCCATTGGCTAATTTGGCAAATGGCAGAGTAAGCCCTATAGGAGTTACAGTCACAACATGGTGTGATAATATATTTTTTGTGGAAAAATAGACACTGTATTTTTTCATTCAAAAGCAGGTCAGGTATTTGGCCGAACTCTCCATTGAAAAAGTATATATTTTTCCCATATAGGAACTAAACATTCCAATATTAAGATTTCCCAAAAAACATTTTTTACGTCTCAACATTTTGTTCATCTCCCATCCAGCTATATACAATGTAAGTTCAACCTTAGTTAATATAATACTAAAAACAATTTATTCTCAATTTTGAAGCATTTTTTAGCAAAACAACAACAACACTAGTTTCCCAATTTTAGTCAAAATGCCACAAATTTTCCCAATCCAAAGGGACTGGGCCATTCCCAAAATGGCTGAAAAGACTGCAGACAAATTGCCATTATTCTGACAAAACTAGTTCAAAAAAACAAAATTAAAAAACTATGTAAATTCCTTTCCTTTTTACAAATGAAGATAATTGAATGGTGAAAGTTTAAGAGGGATCCATCAAGTCATTACAGAGGAGTTGAAAACACAACTTTCAAGGGACAATATATTGCATGTTGAAGAACCAGACAAAAGACCATAATTCTTCCCACAATCAACAAAGCCCAAAACCCAAATACAAACATTTAAATTACTCTTATCCCCTATCCCAAGATTATGTTCATAAGAAACAGGATGTATGGTTCATACCTCCTGCAGTATACTTGAACAAACTTGTATTGGTTCATACCTCCTGCAGTATACTTGAACAAACTTGTATTGGTTCATACCCACTGCAGTATACTTGAACAAACTTTTATTGGTTCATACCCACTGCAGTATACTTGAACAAACTTGTATTGGTTCATACCCACTGCAGTATACTTGAACAAACTTGTATTGGTTCATACCCACTGCAGTATACTTGAACAAACTTGAATTGGTTCATACCCACTGCAGTATACTTGAACAAACTTGTATTGGTTCATACCCACTGCAGTATACTTGAACAAACTTTTATTAATATATGCATTATTATTTGAAATCTTTCAAAAATAATTCTCTTCACTTTGATAGTCAAAGAAATCAAACTAAATCTGTAACGCTGAACTAAGTTACTAATATTGATCCTGCTACACTGCAATTCTTATTCTCCTCTTTCATTATATGAAACTAAATGTACATTATACATGTTCAAAAAAAGAAGCACAAGAAAATCTTAGAAATAGCACTAGCTCAGGGATTTCAATTGATTAAAAAAATATGAGTCTAACGAACCTGTGCTTAAACATTTTAGGGGTCAGATTTTGTGACAGACGGACGGACTTACAGACAAGGCCAATTCTTTATCCCTCCGCCTTTGGCAGAGGGTAATAACTCACCATCCTATGGGTGTTGTCTTCCATTATAATATAGTATAACAGTTATTAACAAAGGCTGTTTGTAAAACATTCATGCACCCATATGGGCTGTCAGTTGTAGTGGCAGCCATTGTGTGAATATGTTTTTTGTCACTGTGACCTTGACCTTTGACCAAGTGACCTGAAAATCAATAGGGGTCATCTGCCAGTCATGATCAATGTACCTATGAAGTTTCATGATCCTAGGCCTAATTATTCTTGAGTTATCATCAGGAAACCATTTTAATGTTTCGAGTCACTGTGACCTTGACCTTTGACCTAGTGACCTGAAAATTAATAGGGGTCATCTGCCAGTCATGATCGATGTACCTATGAAGTTTCATGATCCTAGGCGAAAGCATTCTTGAGTAATCATCCGGAAACCATTTTACTATTTCGAGTCACTGTGACCTTGACCTTTGACCCAGTGACCTGAAAATCAATAGGGGTCATCTGCCAGTCATTATCAATGTACCTATTAAGATTCATGATCCAAGGCGTAAGCATTCTCGAGTTATCATCCGGAAACCATTTTAATGTTTCGAGTCACTGTGACCTTGACCTTTGACCTAGCGACCTGAAAATCATTAGGAGTCATCTGCCAGTCATGACCAATGTACCTATGAAGTTTCATAATCCTAGGCATAAGCATTCTTGAGTTATCATCCTATCCGAAAACCATTTTACTGTTTCGAGTCACTGTGACCTTGACCTTTGATCTAGTGACCTGAAAATCAATAGGGGTCATCTGCCAGTCATGATCAATGTACCTATGAAGTTTCATGATCCTAGGCCTTAGCATTCTTGAGTTATCATCCGGAAACAATTTTACTAGTTTGAGTCACTGTGACCTTGACCTTTGACCTAGTGACCTGAAAATCTATAGGGGTCATCTGCCATTCATGATCAATGTACCTATGAAGTTTCATGATCGTAGGCCTAAGCGTTCTTGTGTCAGCATCCGGAACCCATCTGGTGGACGGACCGACAGACGGACTAATTGACAGACCAACCTACATGTGCAAAACAATATACCCCCTCTTCTTCAAAGGGGGGCATAATACATATAATTACACAAATATATATATATAGAGATTGACACTGTGATTACTATAAGCCCCTTATAGGCCTTTAAGTTCCATTTACATAACAACAACCAGTATCAAAATAGCACCTTTGGCCTCTTCCATGTGACGCCTGTAAGTTTTCCACTGGAGAAGAAGAGGGACTTGTCCTGGGCAGGGAACTCTGGGTCCACAAAGTGGTTGCCGGACTTCTGACACTGCTTCTTCAGGCTGTAGTAGTCCTGCAGGTACAGGCATTTTAGACATTTTAATTTTATTCGCAGTGGCAAAAAATCTGGATAATTTAATTATTTTGATGAGTTTTTTTGTTGGTTTGATGCTTAAAAAAAAATCAATTTATGGAAAGCATAATTTTTATATAGAGGAGTGGGGCTTTTAGCTCAAACAAACTCAGTTTAAACCCTGATTTCACAAAGTACTTTGTACACATTTGATTTTACTTTAAATGTGCCTACCTGATTTTTATACTTCACGACCCCTTCACCGAACAGTGGCATGGCTTATACAGCAGTATTACCAGACTGGTATCTGCAAAAGAAAGCTGCAATATGTTGCTTCAGTACACTTCATGACAGCCATAAGAAAGCTGCAATATGTTGCTTCAGTACACTTCATGACAGCCATAAGAAAGCTGCAATATGTTGCTTCAGTACACTTCATGACAGCCATAAGAAAGCTGCAATATGTTGCTTCAGTGCACTTCATGACAGCCATAAGAAAGCTGCAATATGTAGCTTCAGTACACTTCATGACAGCCATAAGAAAGCTGCAATATGTTGCTTCAGTACACTTCATGACAGCCATAAGAAAGCTGCAATATGTTGCTTCAGTACACTTCATGACAGCCATAAGAAAGCTGCAATATGTTGCTTCAGTACACTTCATGACAGCCATAAGAAAGCTGCAATATGTAGCTTCAGTACACTTCATGACAGCCATAAGAAAGCTGCAATATGTTGCTTCAGTACACTTCATGACAGCCATAAGAAAGCTGCAATATGTTGCTTCAGTACACTTAATGACAGCCATAAGAAAGCTGCAATATGTTGCTTCAGTACACTTCATGACAGCCATAAGAAAGCTGCAATATGTTGCTTCAGTACACTTCATGACAGACATAAGAAAGCTGCAATATGTATCTTCAGTACGTACACTTCATTACAGCCATAAGAAAGCTGCAATATGTTGCTTCAGTACACTTCATGACAGCCATAAGAAAGCTGCAATATGTAGCTTCAGTACACTTCATGACAGCCATAAGAAAGCTGCAATCCGCACAGGCAGTCCGCACAGGCTAATCAGGGATGACACTTTCCGCCTAAACTTGATTTTCGGAAAGGAGGGACTTCCTTGAAACTAAAAATACCATTAAAGTGGAAAGTGTTGTCCCTGATTAGCCTGTGCGGACTGCATAGGCTAATCTGGAACGACACTTAACGCACATGAATTAAGCCCAGTTTTCTCAGAACACGACACAAATATGTGAGCAGCCTTCTGATAAAACTGGGCTTAATGTTATTGCAGACTAGCCTGCGCAGTCCTTGCACATTTCCCTGACTGACAACTGGACAGCTTCATTAAAAATTTCATGTTCAAACCAGTCACTGTGATGTGCATTGTTTTTTTCACATTTTTGGAATATGGCTGTACCCTTTGGATTGGGAAAAATTACGTTGTTTCAGTTAAAATTGGGAAATTGTAGTATTATTTTTGTTTGCTAACAAATACTAAAAAATTGAAAAAAATTATAATAAGACTAAGTGTTTACAATATTTTATCCTGTAAATTTTAACCAATTGAGCTGAATAAGGAATTTAACTAAATGCTGCAAGTTATTTAAAAACAAAAAAGTTCTTGTTTATTTTTTGGAAATCTTCAATTGCGATTTTTAGTCAGTTATTAGGGGAACAAGAGCTGTCACCATAGGATGACAAATGCCCCCCATAAATGCTTTGATAGAAGTTATGAGCATTTTACCATGCTAAATCCTTGAAATGCACTAAGTGACCCCGTGACCTAGTTTTTGACCCAGAATGACCCATATTCGAACTTGACCTAGATATTGTCTAGATACAACTTCTGACCAAGTTTGGTAAAGATCGGATGAAAAGTATTTTAAATAGAGAGCGGACACGAAAAGTGTGACAGACAGACTTACAGACGGACAGTGCGAAAACTATATACCCCCTTTTCTTCAAAAGTAAAAATATACACCTTTTAACATTAAGAATGGGGTTGAATAACCACCAAAAAAATTGACAATAAAAATACTGGTTTGCTTTACAATTTTAAAGGATATCGTTAAATATACAAGAAATTCTCGATGAGCTTATTTCTTGATATCTCATCTTCATTACCAAAAATGACTTACAAAAAGCATACAGTAAAGTCAATATCTCATGTGATAAACTGTGAATAAATTAAAATGACTTGTAGTTTTAATCAAATCTACCAACTTGTTATTATTTTTTGATTATTTAATAACCATCATTAGGATGTCAGGTATTATTCAGCTGTCATGGATTCTGACTTAAATAAAAAATAATGTTGAAAAACAAAGAAAAACAACAACTCTGTGAATGAAAGTGCTTAATTTATTTACATACACAGACTTGTATACATTTTTTTTTTCTAAACAAAACATAATCATTACCTTGCACTCATATTTCCCTTTGAAACAACAATAAAACCAGTTAAATACACAAGCCTTTAACAATTACAACAATTTTACCAATGACATCAATTAAATCTATGCCCCTAAAAACTGCAAACTGTCTGCAGACATCAAAGGTCTTTGATGTGAATGCCAGGTTGCAGCCAATTTTTAGGAAGTTAATCTATAAATGTGTAACACATCAGCAAGTGGCCATTTAAAACAGAATTTAATCAATACTACATGCACATACTGTCATTGTTTTTCCCAGGCTGTTTTAGCATGGCGCGGCGCCATGCCCTTTTTTTGTAGCGCCACGCTGCCCTGCCCTTTCAAAGCCATTTAGCGCCACACTTCCCTTTCCAAAGGCCGCTGCCCTGCCCTTTCATGAGCACCCGCTGTTTTCCAACCTTATTGATAACATCTTAATTGCCCCTTTACCAAACTTCTAAGCCTAGTATCAGATTATGGCCCCAAGGCAGCGAAGATTCGCGCGGTTGTGAATGAGTCATGTGTGAATAACCCCGTATCAATCGATAATGTCAGAGGCTATGTTATACCAAGCGCAATAATCAGTCGGTGATGTGTACTCCTCCACCATAAAATCGTGGACTGTTACTTCGGGGATTTTTGATGAACTCGATGTTATCCTCGTGGAAATCCTGCATTTCCTGCATAATTCAGTTATATCAAAACATATATTTTTACGCATATTTACATTTAAAAACGCAAAAAAAATCTTTATTGTTATTGTCTTTAAGATATTTAATTATTGAACACATTACTGAGACGTATACTAATTACAGAAAACGCGAATCGTGTATTAGGCGGACGTATTATACGATTTTAAGTTGCTATGCGCACCTGTCGCTTGCATCATTTTAACAAGATGGCTGACATACAGAATTAAATTGTGACTCGGCAAAAATGGCAAATAACGTCGCAAACGATAGAATTAACAATGGAGATCATACGTAACATTTAGAAGAAATAAATAAAAATGAAATGTCTGTGATAATCAACGATGCATAAACATGTTTTAGATAGCAACAACATATTTATTTGCAATCTACTTAGTGGATGTATGTCACGGAAACGAGTGTTTGCATATTGTTAGTGATCAGTTTACTCGCAATGTTAAACATCTGACAAGATTATCGTTAGAAAATGTGATAAGGCAAACATGGTTTCATTTATATGTTAGTGCATCTGTGTATAATCAGATTCATACATGTATGCATATATTGCTTTATTATGTTTGTCGTGCTGTACAGTGTATTGAAACAGCATGGAACTTAAATGTACATTGCAAGGTAAATATATTAATATAAATCAAAGTAAGTTAAATACATCATTTACCATTAAATGTGCTTGTTTATATTTTGTTTTTTTCCACAACTGCCTCTGCTGCGATTACATGTTTCTCCCTAATTCAGATATTCACGTAACGCTTTAGCTATTTTTTGCCTAAACTGCGCGCTAAAATGCACTTTTGAAAGTTATGCGCCATGCCCTTTGCCCTCCTGGGAAAAACACTACAGATACAGCATTAATGCGTTAGTTCCATTGAGAATGGCATGTTAGAAAACTATCTGACATTTTACTGGATTGGATTGATTGGATTTTAAACAGGTTTTAGGAAATACATTGTGTTGGCTTGAATTTAAATAGGAGGTTGCTTTACAGGTATTGTTTGTTAATGGATTAACAATGAAAAACCCAGAAATGCAAAAAGGTGTGTCCATCAAGAAACTTTTTAAAATATTTTTATGTTTTCAATTTCGATATTGTTTATGTTTACAAAAAAAGTAAAATAAATCTTAAAATGAAACATATCTTGTGATGTTTCTTTTTATTCCTTAAATTGTAAATATTGTCAATTTATTGAAACAAAGTTTAATATATTTATGTCATCACTCTCGATATTGTTAATTTATTATATGAAACATGTAAAATTAATCTTAAACTGAAAAACATTTTGTTTATGTATAATATTTAAAAATTAAAGCTTGAAATTGCTTGAAATGCATGTAAAGAATACATTTAACCTGAAAAATAAATCATGAAATAAAACAATGTTGATTTATGTTGCACAGAGGTGACAATCAAAGGTTTAAAAAATTTCCCATTATGATTCACACATATATGGTATTATTCACACCTTTCAGCCTATTATCAGTGGGACGAAACATCAAATCCCTCCCTACATAAATATCAGTGGCATGAACTGGAAGTAGTCCATATAAACAGACTCCCAGAGCCTTTGATAATTTTTGCTATGGTGGCTCTGGGAGTCCATATTCACTCGTTCACAAAGACAAGAGCAAATCTGCTCACAAATTTCGTGCGCATAACTAAACAGATGTCGTTCGAGACAAATTGAGGAAAATAATGAATAAACTTCATAAACATGTTAAATTTACCTGAATGGCAACCTAAGGATGTTATCCATTGCATGCACCCTATAAAAACGCGATTATGTTTCAACACACTTTTCTCGCTGACATGTTTATGTTTAAATTTGAATCAGTTTATTCTGTATCGAATACCACATCGTGTTCGACTTTAAAAGGCTCCAACACATAACCTGTCGTGCAAAATATTGGTGTACTGCGACCTAACCAATATTGGGTCAATTTTCCAATATGGCGGATACAGCGTACGAAAGAAAAACAAAGTCAATAAAAAACAATTATTTCTTGTTTTAATGGTATCATTTGGATGAGTTTGTGGTTTAGACAGGTAAACTTTAATAAGTTCTTGCAGTTTCAGTGTTCCTTAACCCTTGCATTGTTTATAACATTTTGCACCCATGGACAAGAGAGAGCGCATTGCAACTCTCCGCAGCCTATTGGGCTATAAAGCTGAGAGTTGAATTATTGCAACTGTAAGTGGCATGAAACGTCCATAACCCACTTAAACACCATGAAGTCCATAAGGAATAAATAGAAATCAAATTAAGTAGACTAGAAAATACTGATTACAATTTGACATTGCAAAAGAATAAGTTAAATATGACTGGATACTAAATTGCAAAAATAGACTTTATAATGTAAAAATAATCATTTCTGCTACATATTTCCCTGCCAGGTTTGATGTCTTAAATGACTGTGACAGACTTTTAAAATATATAGGGACCATGTATGCATTTCAACTGAATAATCAAGTGCTGCAAGAAGTGCCAGAATGCTAAGGAGAAAGTGTATACGTGAAGAAATGTACTTTGAATAATTAATTGCAAAGTAGACTGGCATTTACCAATAACAGTAAATAACAAAACAGCTTCAGCCACTTTTGCAAAATCCGCGTTGGTTTCTATGCAAATATTGTTTTAATGACTGCTGCAACAAATTACCTGCAAATTCTTAAGCAAACGACAACGCACAATTAAAAGATGTTAATCCACCTTAATTGCTTTTCCAGGTGCCCCACCTTTTCCGCTTGATAATAATTTGTGTCGTATTTCTAACAAATATTGAGGGTTACACTTAACTAAATACTAAGGTTACAACAATCTATAGGAGGTGAGTTTACACTAAATCCAATTCCCATAGGGTCTTATTATAAAATGGTCAACTTTCACTGCATTTTGATAGCATTTTCTTTATTTCAGATTGTGCACGCTTAAAGATGAGATTGCTATCTTTCGAAAATCTGTCAACGAGTTCCTATAGAAATACACCAAACTATTGAAAAGTCACATATAATATCCTCCAATTACCTTGAGTCGAGCGGTTAAGGAAACAACTTAAAGAATTTCTGAATTAATTCAAACAATCCCGCAATAAACGATGTACCTAAAAAGATTTATTTCATTCCCGTAAAATCCATGTCAAACGTGTTTACTTACAGCGTGTTCAACCACCCAAAGCCAATAGTTCCATACACACCCGCAATGACATACACTACGCGCGTTGATTACCTTGAGTCGAGAGGTCACATCCGAAAAGCGAGAGTACTCGATTGCAATAGGCATGAGGTCCATAAAACTTCAAAAATTCGATTCACTGAACAAATTCAGAGTAACTGAAAAATTAATTTAACTTTTTTTATTACTTCTATTTACCATTTAACAAGTTTCCGTTTTATCGATCGATCTTCTTTTGAGCAACATTGACACGAAAAAGTGCTCAAGAATTAGATTTTTCACAGACTTATGGCCCTTTGAAATTTTCCATTAATTGTATATATAGTGCATTTTTTGTCCAGGCTATTTCTCAGAAACTAATGACCGGAATTCAATGAAACTTTATGGGAAGCTTCACTACCAAGAGGACATGTGCATATTGTCAGCGGGTTCTTGTCAGATGATTTTTCACAGAGCTATGACCCTTTGAAATTTTCCATTAACTGTACATAAAGTGCAATTCTTGTCCGGGCTATTTCTCAGCAACTAATGACCGGAATTCAATGAAACTTTATGGGAATCTTCACTACCAAAAGGAGATGTGCATATTATCAGCCAGTTATGGTCCAATGATTTTTCACAGACTTATGACCCTTTGAAATTTCCCATTAACTGTACATATAGTGCAATTCTTGTCCGGGCGATTTCTCAGCAACTAATGACTGGAATTCAATGAAACTTTATAAGAAGCTTCACTACCAAGAGGACATGTGCATATTATCAGCCGGTTCTGGGCGGATGATTTTTCACATACTTATTGCCCATTGAAATTTTCCATAGTACATATATTGTAATTCTTGTCCGAGCTATTTCTCAGCAACTTATTACGGGAATTCAATGAAACTTTATGGAAAGCTTCACTACCAACAGGAGATGTGCATATTATCACCCGGTTAGGGTCGGATGATTTTTCACAGAGTTATAACCCTTTGAAATTTTCAATTCACTGTACATATACATATAGTGCAATTCTTGTCCGGGCTATTTCTCAGCAACTAATGACCGGAATTCAATGAAACTTTATGGGAAGCTTCACTTCCAACAGGAGATGTGCATATTATCAGCCGTTTATGGTCGGATATTTTTTTCACAGAGTTATGGCCCTTTGAAACTTTCTATAAACTGTACATATAGTGCAATTCTTTTCCGGGCTATTTCTCCCCAACTCCTGACTGGAATGCATTGAAGCTTTATGGGAAGCTTAACTACCTTGAGGAGATGCGCATGTTATTTGTGGGTTCTGGTTAGATGATTTATATAGAGAGTTATGGCCCTTTGAAATTTTTAAATTGCTAAACCATCCATCGTATTATTTTGTCCAAAGTTATGCCCCTCAAGAAGTTTCCTTTTATCTGAATATATAGCGCAATATTGCGACGAATAACACTTTGGGGAGCATCACCCGTCTCCGACGATTTCTTGTTTCTTTTGTTTTAAGATTGTATTCTTCATTTCTAACTGGAGCTTTTTATATCCAATGTTTACATTTATCAATATAAAGCATTTAATGACAAACTTCAAAACATGCCAAAATCTGTTAAAAGGCCTCTTTATTACGGTGACTTAATTAAAAAAAATATTCTCTTTTGTATTTTTCATTCAAAATAATTGAAAACAAAAAGGAAAAAATATTCTTGACAATTTGTCAATTCCTTTCAATATGTATGTTTGCAGACGCACGTCACAATACAAAGTGGAACGAAAACAATAGCTGAAAAAAAACTGGGTAAAATGTAATGTGTGTACTTTATTCACATTTTGCATTTAAGTCATTGTTAAAGGACGATCTAAGCGCGAGCAAGACATTCTTAGATTGATCGCAAAAGCAAACCCATCTAAATATGAAAGTGGAAGCCCAATTACTTCTGAGAATGTAAAATGGTCTAAATGTCGGAAACGACGTCTTAGCGGTTAATAATAAGAGCCTGGTTATGGAAAAAAAAACTGTGCTTAATTAATAATGTGCGTAAAGTGTGATTCAAAATTAGCCTGTTTAGTCCGCACATGCTTATCAACGGAAACACTATAAGCTTTTATGGAATTTGCGTTTAAAAGATGTCTCTTCTAAACGAAAATCCAATTTAGACGAAAAGTGTCGTCAATGATGCAACTGTTCAGACTTCGAAAAACGCACATAAATTAAGCCCAGTTTCCCCCAAAACAAGGCTCATTAAACTCAAAAAAAACAGTGTCTTCAATGGGCCTCCTGATCCACCACTCTTGTAGCCCTATAATGTATTTCTATTACCGTTCCGACTAATACTACAATTACTGCTACCGTTACTTTTAAATTTGAAATTCATACATTTCATTTTCTTTGATATTTTTTTTTTAATATGGCAAGGGATTTGCAAACGAACAAAAAGCCTGAATAGGAATTATTTCCATATTGGAAATAAATGCTTATTTTACATGCACCGCCCATGCATATTTACTGTTGTTCTCTGACATGCCAATAGGCAGTTATTGGCATCGTCTTTTTCAGAGCGTTTGATTTGCAACACCAAAAGTGACCTTATCGGACAAACGTAACACCACATTTTCACGAAGGAAAATACAGGAACTAATTTGTCGATTTATTTTCGTTAGCTGGGGTTAGACGAAAGAAAATTACAAGACAAATTATCATTATTGTGGCGCTATTTTCCACGAGGAGCGATATTTCCGGCTGTTAACTCACACACCGGAAATTCATCAGCCTTAATGATTGTCAGATGAACGCGTATAGAGAATTAAATAAAATTATTAACAAATTAACACGGACATGGTCTTATAGAAAACCGTCCCTAATGTGTCGAATAGTAACGATCAAATACGCATTTATTTGTTTTATTTACTATTTGTTTAAAGTCTGCACAATCAATATTAACGTTTGCCAACAAAGAATGCTAGTATGGATATGGATCAATAAAGCATAACATTTTTAAAATGCACGTTCACTAAACAGCAAATACATGCAAGTCATCGAGGAAACATTATATGTATGCATACTTGTATATCATACTAAAAATCCACAACGTTCGACGGGTTTCGAACAATGTTTAAGCTCCTGTAGAGCTGTAACTTGCAGCAAAAACTGCATGAAAGCTTTCATTTCAAGCGAAAATATCATGTAGAGCTATCACTACTAGCGAAAACTAAATGTATAGCTATCACTTATAGCAAAAACTGAATGCATAGCTATCACTTATAGCGAAACTAGATGTATAGCTATCACTTATAGCGAAAACTATATGTATAGCTATCACTTATAACGAAAACTGTATGTATAGCTATCACTTATAGTGAACATTACACGTAAAGCTATCAGTTATAGGAAGAACTATATGTATAGCTATCACTTAAAGCAAACACTTCATGTATGTAACAAGAACTACATGTCAAGCTATCAGTTATAGCAAGCACTACATGAATGCAAATGTAGCTATCACTTATAGAAAGAATTACAGGTAAAGCTATCAGTTATAGCAAGAACTACATGTATTTCTATCAATTATAGCAAGAAGTAGATGAATAGCTATCACTTTTAGCAAGAACTACATTCATAGCCATCAGTTATAGCTAGAGCTAAATGTATAGCTATCAATTATAGCAAGAACAACATGTATAGCTACCACGTCTAGCACGAATTGCATGCATAGCTAGCACTTATAGCAAGAATTACATGTAACGCTATCATAAATAGCACTAACTACATGTATAGCTATCACTTATAGTAAGAAATTACATGTATAGCTATCACTTATAGCGAAAACTATACGATAGGTATCACTTTTAGCAAGGAATTACATGTACAGGTATCACTTATAGGAATAACTCCATTTACAAATATCACTTATAGCATGAGCTACCTGTTTTGCTATAATTTATAGCAAGAACTACATGTATATCTATCAGTTATATGGAAAACTACATTTATAGCTATCACTTATAGCAAGAACTGCATGTATATCTATCACATACAGCAAGAACTGCATGTGTAGCTATCACTTATAGTAAGAATTACATGTGTAGCTATCACTTATAGCAAGAACTACATGTATAGCTATCAGTTATATCGAAAACTACATGTATAGCTATCACATACAGCAAGAACTGCATGTATATCTATCACTTACAGAAAGAATTACATGTATAGCTATCACGTATAGCAAGAACTACATGTATAGATATCACTTATAGCGAAAAATACATGAAAACAATCATTTACAGCTATAAATAATTATACTTACAGCGAAAACTACTTGTGTAGCTATAACTTATAGCGAAAATTAGATGTATAGCATTCACTTCAGGCGAAAACTACATGTATAGCCATCACTTATAGCGAAAACTACATGTATAGCTATCACTTATAGCGAAAATAACAAATAGTCATATACATAGAGTTATAGCTTACATATGAAACTACCGTCAATATTTAGCTGTCACATATGCAGAGGTTTGACAATAAAAACCGTGTTGTATGTGTTACTTTCTTTTGTCTGATTGTCTGTACCTCTGTGTGTCTGACACAAATTTTAAACTCGCATCAGTTAGAAATGAAGTTGTGCATGCTAAATTTACTTTTTGCTGGGCCGGACGTGTACAATCCTGCCGAGATAACTGCCCGAGGGCCTCTAGGATTTTTTTCTTCAAGAAATAGCAATACAGTAGTCTAGAGAACCCTTTTGTTCACTGTATTCACACAAAACCAGTGCTTTCAATTACAAAGGGCAAACGTTAAAACAACTATAATGTAGGCATTCTATACATAGATGATGACGTCACTACGTTATTGTCACCTCTATACTAAGACGCATCACATTCCCCTGGTTTCGGGAAGTATGCTTTCACCAAAGTAGTTCTGCGTAGGAATGAAAATGTTATAATTAATGAAAAATCGTTTTTTAATTGTGTATTTAAAACGGAATGTTGTTTAAATAAATGTTATTTTAATATGTTTTAATGTGATTTTGAATCTCTATTAAGACTGATAGTGATTATCAGAAGCACGATTACCTGACCTACATTCGCTTTCACTTTTCACTCGTAAAAGAAGTGCTTCCCACAATTCCTTTCGCGTTAGTACACAGGTCAGTATCAACAACGCATAGATTACCGGAATTAGTTTGCGTGTGTAAACGCAAAGCAACCTAACGAACTCCCACAATGTCTGAAATGCCGTACAGTCGTTGAGAACTTTTGTTCGACGAGACGTCGTTCTAAATGTCAAACGTTGTTATTTACTGTTAATGTGCTGTTCTTGTAAGTCAATACATATCGTATAAACAATTCCACCAATGTGTTTCCTTTTCTAATAAGTCTGACACGCACGACGAATAAGCAAATGTTTACTACAATTCGTCATTGCACTTTATTCGTCATTATCACACGCTGTGAAAACAAAACTGTATATGTGACATTGGTTGTTTGGTCCTCTGACAGAATAAAACGTAGACGTAGATAGGCCAATGAAAAGGCTATGTCGACAATTTCAACAAATCTTTGTAATTAACTAAGACAAAACATGTCGAATGACTAGTTGTAATAAAGCCTGTGAGCCCTAATGACATCCGATTTGTCTACGCTACGTTCCTGTTTGTATCGGTATGGTCACGCCAGTTATGGCTAGTGAACAGAAATAACACGCTGTTGTTGTTGTATTTAAGAGTTTATTAACAGTCTTACCTGCGTCTCCTTGACATCATTTAGTGTCGACCTGCCCCTGTGACCTTTCATGGGAAAATATGTCACCCCATTAGTGCAAAAGGGTACCACGTTGTTTTTTTCTAATTTCAATGTCACATGGTACCTTTGTGCACCAATAGGGTAATTTTATTTTGAGCCAAAGTTGGTCACATTTACCTGGGCTACCCAGGTATTCGCGAACGAAATAATTTTGATCCAAATAGACCTGTGCATGGTGGCCTATGAGACCTTAATGTGCTCTGGAAGACAATATAAAGTCAATGTCTGGTTTCTCTAAAAAGGACGTGGTTACTCTGCAATTGGAGTGCTGACAATTTGCAAACGATCTTATTCCTGTCCCACGCGCGCTGCGCAGCCTTTATGACCGCTCTTGACGGCACCAGCTGTCGACCCGAAACCCAGAACGGGTTCCCCAGTACGTTGAGCGTACTAAGTACCGCTGTCCTGAGACACTTCCATTATATTCATAAGGCCACCCCCTCAACGTCCTTGACTGCATCGCTACTTCAGGCATGCCCGTCCGTCCTCTTAGCTGTCAAATCCGCTGTCCCGCTGCTCCCGTCCCACATTATAGTGGCAACCCCTAAACCACTATATCTTCCTCCTATATGGACAATTAGCATTTCCTTTTGTGACGCCGATCTTCGAGTTCTGGAAGACAGCGAACTTAGCGAAAGAGGCTAGAGGGGTGACGGTACATGCTGGATAAGCAGAGCCGCCCGAAGGAGTTCCCCTATCCGACCTTCCTCCGACGATGTAGTGAAAACCACTATCCAGCTATGGACAATTACCATTTCGGTTGGCGATTCTTAGGAGTCTTCAAGAAAATCTTCTGCGGGTGATTTTCGCCCCGGTCGCGAGGTGCACGCTCTAGCTGCTAACCGAGAGAAATAATACTTTAGAAAACCCTTAAAGATAAGGGCGCGTTGCGGCTTTTGCCTTTGAAAAGGGCACAGTGGCGCTTCAGAACGGCGGTATGGCGCAGCGCCACGTTATAGGGGCATTAGAAAAATACTAATTTAGGCAAGTTCTATTACAGTTATTTTGTCTCAAACGCTTCATGGTTTAACATCTATTTAGCAAGATATTTCATTTGGAGACCAAATATGTCACATGCTCGAAAAAGCATAACATGAATATGTATGTTTTATTGATATTTTCTCTGCTTTATGGTGGGCCGCCCTGTTATCTTGACTGCTGAATCGTCCCTGGTTAGCCTGAGGGTTCTGGACAGGCGAATCTTGGAGGACATTTAACGCACTTGCAATAAGCCCGGAATCGGACTCATATTCAGTAGGCCATAAGTGCGCTCCCTTTAAAATGATGAATTATTTTTAATGAGTCATGTTTAAATTTGATTTATTTTAAGTTCGGACAATTGACGTCTTTAGATATGCACAAAGTAAGAACAAGTCATTGTGTTTATCAATTAGAAGTTTCGAGTTTAAGTATCTTCTCTGAAATTGATCGTGCTGTATGGAAATTTGTTTCTTCCAATCACAAGACATTCTTTAACAATTTATAGTTTTTCTCCCCTGCTGGTGAAGCAAAAATATTACTTTGTTTATTTTAAGTTTTAAGGAACCTGCTTGTCTTTATTTAATGACAGCGGCATTTACCTTATTAAAAGTAAGTATATGGGCCGTTTCGCGACAAACCTTGCTTTGATGAAATACCAAAAGAGATGTTTATATACCTATCTGTATTTCGATTTAAAAAAAAATAAATATCGTTGTATTATTGTTAACCCATTAATGCCCAGCCTCTAGAATAAAGGCCTTTCCAAACAGCGTAGACCAAGATGAGATGCCGCATGGTGCGGCGTCTCATCTGGGTCTGCGCTGTTTGCTTAACGGAATTTATGTAAAAAATATTCTAAATATAGAAATAAATATACTAGACATCGCTATTTTTTTAAATAAATTGATCCAAATTAGAAGGATGGGCATAAATGGGTTAATTGCAAACGAAATTAAATGCCGAGTGTCAGCAGGCTAGTCGTTTCACTCATATCAATATTAACAATAATACAGCTAAATTAATACAAAAAATCGAAATATACATATGTATTTAAAAATCTCTTTACATGAACATATGTCACTTATACATGTTTGTTCCACGGAGCTAATTATATATAACTGACCAATGATTATTTCAGGCAAATTATTTCATTAATGGTGGGAAAATCCATAGTTTAACAATTGTCAAACGCTCCTCTGAAAATGTAGGGTCTCAACTTAAGTCTATCTAGAGAGGCTCAACATGCACGAGGACTTTGATGCAATTTATAGGTTAAAAGCTGTTAGAGAAAATGCGCCTCGCTCGGAGAAAACAGGGATTAATGCATGTGCACAAAGTGACGCCCCAGATTAGCCTGTGTAATCCGAATTGGCTAATAATAGTAGATAATTTGCGTCTAGACTAGATTCTCGCTTAGAAGAAACTACCTTTAAACGAAAAAATCCAGTGATAATTATCGTATCGGCTTAGCCTGTGCTGAATAGGCTCATTTGGGATGAGACTTTAAGCACACGAATTAATCCCTGTTTTCACTGAGCGCGGGTCAAATTTATCATTGACGTCGATGTCAAATTTGTTTTTAAAACAGTTGATAGTGAATACATTTTCCAGATGATTTGGCCCAAAGGTCAGCCATGCTGGTTTGTGGGAAACTATTATTAAACGCATTTAAGTTAACAGAAGAACATGTTTAACAATTGTTATATATAGCAATATGTGACAAAAAAATAGCTGCACATGCTCGGACTCTGTCTTAAGGCCTGTTCTCGCATGAGACGGCTTATGTCTACAGCTACACTGTTCGGATAAGCCATAAAACCCATTTTTGCACGACGTGGCTCTTATCTAGAGCTACATTGCTTATTTTCTGAAGCTGCGATATTCGTATATGTTCTTAGGCAAATTTTCCTATGTCCGACTCATAACTACATTTTTCGGAAATGTCAATAGGTCCATTTTTTACGGCATGGCATATATCTGGAATTTGACTGTTCGGTTATTGTTTAAGGTATCTTTTTGTACCGCGGGGCTAATTTCTGGAGCTACACTGTTTCGGATATGTTTAAAGTCACTTTGAATGTCTATTTTCGCATGGCATTGATATATCTGGAGCAACAATGTTCCAATGTCGTCTAAGGCCCATTTTCGCACGACATGGCTCATATGTGCAATTACTTTGATCGAATATGTTCTAAGGCCCATTTATGCACCACATCTGGATCAACCCTGTTCGAATATGTTCTTATGCCCATTTCCCGGTGCCACGTCTTATATCTGGAGATATACTGTCTGAATTGTAATAGCTTTCATTTCAGCACTATAATGATCGTAATTTGAACTGCAATGTTCGAATATGCCCGAAGGCCTATTTTCACACTACACGGCTCACATCTGGATCAACACTGTTCGGATATGTCTTCATGACTATTTTCAAAATAAATATCGCATATTCTACTAACATACTAGTTCAGTTAATTTGTGAACACATAGCACCTTCTCCGAAAACATCATGGCACAAAGCACACTTTGCAAGCACGGGCCTTTAAGCGGTGTGCGCAAGGTACGTATGCATCGTATTTAATACAAATAATTTGAATAGAAACCACATAAACGTTTGGTGTGCCTTTTTTCTTTCTTTTATTATAAAACATGAGTTAACATGATTATTAAAGTTTATTTCGAATTAACGAAAGAAAATTGTTAAAGTTGCTTTCAAATTCAACTTTGCGAATACATACAAAAGACATTCGAGCATCAACATTACATTATGTATATCATTTACATTATTTTTTTTCTATTATTATCATTTACTAATTTTTGTTTACAAAAAATTGTTCCAAACATAAATTATGTTGTTTATTCATTCATATAATTTGCAAGAAAACGACATGTGCGTTCGACATCGTGACGTCATAGCGGCGCTTGATTCTGATTGGCTTGCTAAAGACCACAGTCGTCATGTATTCGACACCAATAAGCTGCTAATGCCGATATATAACGGAGCATTTCTGTGCCATACGCTGGAAACCAAACGACTGGAATTGGCACTCGTTTTTAAGTAGGTTTATTTTTCAATATTTAATGTTATAAACTTAGCATGTAACAATGTGTATCACGAGTAATTATTTATTGATTGTTCACACTTGTTACATTTAAAAATTTACTTTTTTAATTTTACCAATTTTAGTATTATGTGATCTTAATATTTGCGTTCAGATATAAATATATTGCCTTGAGTTTTCCTAATTATATTTACTACATTTAAAACTATTCATTTCTGATATTTGTATTATCGAACTTATCTTCTCAATACCGTCGTGTGTTAATGTGTGCACTTTGTCGTCCGGATGCTCAGCTTTAAGACGAAATGGTTACATTTGAGTCGTGTTCTGAGAAAACTGGGCATAATGCATGTGCGTAAAGTAACGTCCCATATTAGCCTGTGCAGTCCACACAGGCTAATCAGGGACGACACTTTCCGCTTTTATAACATTTTTTGTTTAAATAAAGTCTCTTCTTAGCATATCTAATCTGGGACGACACTTTATGCACATGCATTATGCCCAGTTGTCTACGAAAGCGACTCAAATGATTACATTTCTACATATTATAGGGCTGATTTGCTAACAACTTTCGCGACCGGTTACGCTAACAGCGGTTTTGGACCCATTCATTTCCGTTTATTAAATAATAAATCTATAAATATTGTGTTCATTGTAAATAAATAATTGTGGTCATATTATATGTATATGTATGATAACATGTACCTTGTTTTATGAATCGTATATAAGTATAAAGTTAACAATTTTTATCTTAAATGTCCGTTAAAGCTTTGAGCATCCGTGCTCGGTGCAGCACTTCAATTCGGGTTTATTGGCAGATAAATACCTATAAAGCGAACATGTTCCTTCATATTTCAAAAAGTTCTGTTATGTTCCACTGTGTTTGCAATTTTCAGCATAAAAACAACCGACTAATATATTTTGTTTATTATTGAAGTATGCACTCACTAGCTACTTGCTTTGCATCACCATAATTATTTGACGCATTCTACATTATTGTGATACAAATTATCGGGTCTACGCATCTGCGTTATAGAGATATCACAATGTGCATATTGTATAAATTAACGAAACAAAACGAAAAACTAGACAAAAATACACCTGGGTTTTCGGACTCAAATTAGACCTGATTCGCGTCATGCAAAAACATGTCTTATGTCATATGCAGCAGTCTGGTCAGGAGCTACCCTGCGGACTGCACAGGCTAATATGGGAGACGGCACTTAATGCGAATGTATTAAGCACCGTTTTCATTGAGCGAGGCTCGTGTATTCATGGTATTTAGTACAAAGGGACATGATTAAAAATTGGCATGCTACCAATTATATGGAAACAAAACTCTGACATAGTATTGAACTTTGAAAAGTTATATATTTTTATATATTGATTGATTGACTGATTGAGTCATGAATCGATGCACTTGTCCGTCATAAATCGATGCACTTGTAAGTCATGAACATATTTTTTTTGCAAATTTATGAGTATTGTAACATGACCACGTAAAATAATAACACATTATTGTTTAATACCATATACAATTGTTTATATGTACACTGTCAAGTTGTATTCATGCTTTAATATTCATTTTTACGTATTATATAGGCAAGTGTCTTAACCCTTAAAGCGCTGGAGCTGAATTTTAAAGACCTTTGCAAACAGTTTGGATCCAGATGAGACGCCACAGAACGTGGCGTCTCATCTGGATCCAAACTGTTTGCTACTCTGATAGTATTCTTTGAAAAAAAATCGAAGAAAATGCTAATTTTAGAAATTCTGCAGACGACATTTTAGCAGACGACAAATTTCCCAGCATGCAAAGGGTTAAAAGACCAACGCGTGGTAACAATAACTCCTCTGATGACAATGTTATAATAGTTTCGGAGTTATGTTTTATTACATGTGTATGTGTGACGATGATTCCATGAATATTTGAGTCTTGTTCTGAGAAAACTGGGCTTAATCCTTGTGCGTAAAGTGTCATCCCAGATTAGCCTGTGCAGTCCGCCCAGGCTATATCAGGGACGACACTTTCCGCCGAAACATTATTTTCGGTCAGAAGGGACGACACTTTACGCACAGGCATTATGCCCAGTTTTCTCAGAACGCGACACATTTAAACGGAATCGCAGCCGGTAACATACAAGCAGTGTCCCACGTAAACGGCATCATGCCATAAAGAGCCAGCGAAGATCTCGACCAGCTTTCAGAATTCGCGCAGTCTAGTTACCCTGTTCGATATAAAGCCACGCATGCGTTTGGGGTATCGTGAGCGGACTCAATGAATCATCATTAAGTCCGCCATAAAGCCACGCATGCTTTTCGGTTATCATGAGCGGAGTAATGAAGCTTCATTAAAGTATGCATGCCTGTCTGAAGCTACACTTTTTGAATATGTCTTAAGTCCCATTTTCGCATAACGCGGTACATATTATTCTACCGAAAACACGTGCATTTTCCCTCTTCTCGGTTTGTTTGATTGTAATCCATGTCCTGTAAAACTATTCACTCTCCCTGATCGATTTAAATAACGTATTTCATCCCTTTTGTGGGCTTTTGCAGAAAACATTTTTGAATCGTAATGTATTCCATTTGGTTGCTGTGGTAAAAAGCATTATTGCACTTGGCATTTAATGTGAAATATTCCTCTAGTTTTAAATATATTCTCTTCAGCCAGTTTAAAAGACTTCCAGCAAAATATATTTAAGTATACTTGACAGTATACGGGGTACATGTAAGTAATATCCAAGCCGACAATGAACAATCGAGCCTTATTAAGTTGCACGCACAAACATAAAGCTTAGTTTTCCCAGAACAAGGCTTAACCCTTTACCTTTTAGATACGTATTTAAAACTTTACCTCTTAGAAACGTATTTACCCCTTTACCTCTTAGATACGTATTTATCCATTTACCACTTAGATACGTATTTAGCCCTTTACCTCTAAGATACGTATTTAAGCCTTTACCTCTTAAATACGTATTTAACCCTTTACCACTTAGATACGTATTTAACCCTTTCCCTCTTTGATACGTATTTAACCCTTAACCAATTAGATACGTATTTAACCCTTACCACTTAGATACGTATTTAACCCTTTAACACTTAGATACGTATTTTACCCTTTACCACTAAGATACGTATTTAACCCTTTACCACTTAGATACGTATTTAACCCTTTACCACTTAGATACGTATTTAACCTTTTACCACTTAGATACGTATTTAACCCATTACCACGTAGATACGTATTTAACCATTTACCACTTAGATACGTATTTAACCCTTTACCACTTAGATACGTATTTTACCCTTTACCACTTAGATACATATTTAATCCTTTACCACTTAGATACGTATTTATACCTTTACCACTTAGATACGTATTTAACCCTTTACCACTTAGATACGTATTTAAACCATTACCATTAAGATACGTATTTAACCCTTTACCCCTTAGGCAACTCCAAATTGATATGTTGGTCTACGGATTATTTTGAAAAAAAGTTGAAGAGGCGAGCGAAAAAAAAAATTAAACAAGAAAATTCTCGAGCGAGCGAAGAGCGAAGAATAAAATAAATCACATTTCGATACAAAATTTTTGCATTATCAAGAGATACAGGTTTAAGCAGCTATATTTTACATTCAAATCAATTCTTATATAAAGAATATATATCGGCCTCATATTTATAGGAGTAAGTTGCATATGACCTTTGACCACGAAATATACGTGTAACAGTATCATTGAAGTGAGGGACACAGGTCTACCTACTACTGCTCATATTTGTTTGAAGTTTTAAACAGTGAAAGTTGTGAAAAGGTATACCATGTTGCAAGCTTTGAATAGGTATACCATGATGCAAGCTTTGATGAGGTATACCATGTTTCAAGCTTTGATAAGGTATACCATGTTGCAAGCTTTGATAAGGTATTCCATGTTGCAAGCTTTGATACGGAATACCATGTTGCAAGCTTTGGTACGGAATACCATGTTGCAATAGCACTTGAAGAGGGACAATAATCAAAATGATAATGACAGACAGTCAGACAAAGGTCATGCATATAATCCATTGTCGCTACCTTATTTTAAAAGGGGGGCTAGTACGGTATTGTATTTTTTCTAAAATAAATTTATACATTACAAAGAACTTATTTGATGTTTCTGAAATACACGGACCTAGCTGTTAAACATGTTCCTTCAACCATGTATTTTAAAAACCATAAAAACCATAAAACATATACCCTGTGAAACTTTTAGAACCAGCATTTAAAGATTTTATGTTTATTTTTTGTTTACTTAAATACCGTCCATATGTCCATTAAATGAAGAAAAAGTATTTTTTAAATCTTACGTCATGTTTCCCGATGTTGTTTGAAATTGAACATGCTTCAACGGTATCTGCTGATAGTTGCATGTTCGAACGTAAACAAACACATTCAAATACGTCACAGAACGTAGAAGAAATGTTTATACTAACCCGCGTAGCGGGCGTTGACCGTTCATACATATGGAAATTTAGACCAAAAAAAATAGACAAGGGATACATCTGAAACATTTTCGACACGCGACATATATTTTCGCGATGCAATTACCTCCCTTGTATACTTTTCTTGTCCATTTTCTGCCTCCGTTTGTTTAGTTGCGAATTAATTTCATTCTATAAATGCAACATCTTAATGTTATTATTATCCTCACTAAACAATAAATCAAACTGTTTAAAAATTTGCTTCGCTGAATTCATGTACATCGGCGTTGATTTCGAGCTCTCCAAATGCCAAGGGGAGCTAACCACTGCGCATCTACAGCGTCCGGTGTTTACTTGTCAGAATTCGTGACGCATTTTCCATCCGCTCTCAGACAGCTGTTTTACGTGTGATCATGGGCAATATTCTGGTGAGTATTGATTGTTATCTATCAGCAACATATTTATTCACAAAATTTAACGATATTCCGATTACATTTTTGGTCTTTTAGCTTATTTTAAACGTATTTACACCACGTCTGCTCGCATCCCGAATGGTTACACATCACTATATGTAGTTTAGGCCTAAAACCACAAAATCTAATACCGTTGGATTTTCGTACCAAAATCTTTCAAATGAAATCTCCAAGATTCGAAATCAACAAAAAACATGACATTTATAAATTGTATGCATCATTTATCAAACTTTAAGATATTTGTTGGTTTTCCGTTTTTAGAAGCTGTTCTGCTAAGGCAAGAGCTGGGCATCCCACGCGCCATTCTATCGATTTCCAGAAATCAAAAAAGGAGGTATTCCTGAACTATCAACGTGACCAAGATAAAGACACAGTTGTTAGATGTGGTGATCTTATCTCTTGGTTCTGTTGGTTTACTTGGATGGAACATGAGTGAATTTTTATAGAACTTTGAAAAGTCTATACCTGTCTATCTATAAACAAAAATAAGCTATTGCATTCTACGATCAGATGTGCACACATTGTCAAAGGGTTATTAAATTAACAATTTGAAGGCAATTATGCTGAAGAAATATTAAGGTTCCCATGCAAATTTAGTCTGTATATAGACAAGTGTCTGCCAATAAATACATGTATCACACTAGTAATACAAAACTTACCACAAGTATGTAAAAGCGCTAAGTATGCAAATCAATGTTAAACTAGCAATAAAAAACTAAGTATGTAAAACACTGTTTTGTGATCATTTTTAGTAAGACGTAATTCTATACATTAGCAAAAAGCTTGTTTAGATAATTCATAATGCCATTAATATGCATTTCCTTTCTATTGTGTAATTAATAAATGTGTTGTTACTTGTTGTTCCAAAATAAAGGTTTTATGCGCTCGTAAAAAAATCAGCATTGATAATTATGTAAAAGGTAATAAAATGTTACTTCATAGCTTCCCTAGTTTTTAAAAGATAACATCACTTTGTAATTTCATATACGTAAATATTTATATTTTTGTAAGTTGATGATCGTGTTTTAGTATTACTTATTGTGTAACTAATATTTTATGTGCAAATAAATGATGTGAAGTGTTTTGTATCTCCACACAATACCACAAACCTTTTTATAAAAGTACTGAATATATATACTAACATCATTTACATGCTTCTGCTAGCGGCTCAGCCATGAACAATGACTGACATAAATAAGCTCATATGATTACTGATAATCTATGTTTTATTGTATGTGTTATTTAAATGTTTAAATTAAAAAAATATGGATGGCATAACATTATGTTTATTTGCATTCAAATTGTAACTATACAGCTTCAAACTAAGTGTATGCAGTTTAGACTGTGATTTATGAATTGCTACAAAATGGCTAGTTTTTTAGTGTCGACAAAATTTAAACTTTTCGACAATAGTTTGCGAAAGAAATTAGAACCTTGCAAGATACCTGTATTTATGAACTATTTTATTTTTCAAAACAAGTATGCTGTCTTTCTGTTCCACATAATGATAATACAAAAATCCCGTCAATCAAAATTGATTTGACACATCACATTATTTTGATTATGTTAAATCAGTGTATGCTAAATTAAAATCAACTGCTTTAGCAAGCTTAAGTTGAATTGACACATTTGCTGAAACAAACTGTTTTCTTGGTAAGACCAGTACTTAGTGTCTTTATTTTGATCTAAAGGACACTCCCACATAAGGGATCAATTCAGAGGCCTGCCAGTGACTTAGCAAACACCATACCCACTATACCGTCCGCAGCCATCGAACCAGCTTAAAATTCCTGCGGTTAGAAAACACACACAATTATAAGGTGCTAGATCTTAAAGCTAGGAACATGTTACTCGTTTGAAGATTGACTTTTTTGGATGCATAACTTTTTTATTAAAATAACTATAATATTTTGAACACAATAATGTCCATATATTTATTTAAAAAATACATCGTTATCAAAAAAGCTTTTGCCCGTAAATTAGGTAGCATCTATAATCATTTTATTTTTAAGGGTTGGGTGCGGCAACATTTCACCGCAATTTGTTAAAACGGTCACGACAGCGAAACATGACTTGGTCGTCTCGATCGATTTTTTAGCGTCTGCGGTTATCGATTAAAAGGGTTACGAAACACTAGCATTCGTATTCAGCGTCAAAATCGTTTCTGCTAGATCGCGTTTTTTTGTTGTTGTTTTTTCACAAATTAAAAACAACAACATGCGCTATGGTAACAGAAGGAAAAAAAATGAAAGCGAGCGGTAAAAAAAAATAATTTTTTCCATTTTGATAAAATATGTGCGGCAAATCCGACGACCAACATATCAATTTGAAGTGGCCTTAGATAGGTTTTTAACCATTTACAACTTAGAAACGTTTGAAACCCTTTACCACTTAGAAACGAGTTACTCGCAAACTGTTCTGGTTTTATGTTGTTTGCAAATAGCCATTTCCACTTTGCTTCTGAGAGGCAAAGGGTTAAATGAACTAGGTGCATTTTCCTCACTTTCGCCTAAGACCATGTTCAACTTAAATTAAGCCCAGTAATTTGCATGATTCTGTTATCCATTTATTTTTAAAGTACTCGTCTCCATTTAATTCTCGAGAACCTCCAATCGCGTCAGGAACAGCTTTAAATGAGAACTAAATTAAAAGTGTAGGCATTTTATGACAATTATCATCTAAACGGCTCCGATGCTCGCAGTCATGTAATTATGGTCTATTAAAATAACGAACTTTTTCTGTAAAGCGTAAAATTTAACTTTATATTTCTTCAACATTTTTATCCACACGTTGACATTAGGCAATGCTCAGGAATGGGTCGATTTTATTCGATTTAAATTGGCGAAAAGTAACTGCGCTAGATATAGGATAAAACGCCCCCAACAGTGCTTTAAGGTATGACATAAAATCCATTCCTCCTTATACGTCATGCATGTCGGATATTGTCGCAAGCTTTGAATGAACATTTCGAGCTGATTTTATTAGGTTTACTTCAAAAGTGCTAAAACATGTCTAAGCCGAACCCTGTGAACACCGATTACCTGTCTAAACCGAACCCTGTGAACACCGAATTGCTGTCTATACCGAACCCTGTGAACTGCGAATACCAAGTTCTAATGAAATCTTACAGTAGTGTAGGTTCCAGCTGGTGTCAATGGATTTATGAACAAAAAAAAAGAAAATAAGGACTTACAACTGCCAAGAGGAAAGTGGTTTATAAGGTGAAAACATGTGACTATTCACTCTTTTTGAAAGATTTCATTAGAACTGGTTCATGTACCACTGAAGTATATGTTATTTTAGTTCTGCATATTATTCCAAACTTAATATAGAAATGCTAATATGAGGAATTATTATTTGACATTACTCTTCCCACTTCTGACCATTTCAGAAAGTGATATGTCCTTAAAAGATGAAAGAATACAAACGACAATTATAGTACTTCGTCGACAGCCAATCCGTGGTAAAATGCACGACAAATACACAAGGGAAATTATTTGATATAACAATCAACTAATTGCGTTATTATCAAGTGAAATTTTATGTTCTAAAACAGCAACAAATGAGCTGCCTTGTTTAGCGAGAAATGAATATCTGACAATGTAAGTGATTTTTAAATCACTACACGACTTTGAAGTCAGAATTTTAAGTATTAAACAATAATACCAGTCGAATAATAAGTTCGAATAAGATTTCACTATACTTCGCAAAATACTAACAATTTACATTTCTTTACTTACTATAACTTGGAAGAAACGTTAAGATAAACAAAACATATATACATAAAGTTAACTCTTTGCTAATTAACCCATTCATGCCTAGCGTCCTGAAAAAAGGACATTGCAAACAGCGTAGACCCAGATGAGACGCCGCATAATGCGGCGTCTCATCTGGGTCTGCGCTGTTTGCTTAAATGAATTTCTTTATGAAATATTCTAAATATAGAAATTAATATACTTGACACCCCTAATTTTGGAAATAAATTGATCCAATTTAGAAGGATGGGAGAGTCCACTCGGCATAAAAGGGGTAATACCGAAGCACTCTATATGCATTTATAGAAAACATTCGAGTATGCAGATATTGTTGTGATACATTAAAACGATAAAAAGGATCGAAACGTACGATTAAATCTCATACCGTTCTAATCCAAATATTGATTTTCGCATTCAAGTATTATCGTTAGTTGTATTGCAGTTTATGGATGTTTTTTTTATTATATATATTAGAGGCGTATTTAGGTGGGGGGCTAGGGGGCTAAAGCTCCCCCCCCCCACCCCCAGCTGGCTGGCAAGATACGATTTTTTTTTTAATGAGCCCCTTATAGTTTCAATCCACTTGTGTATTTCCTGTCATATGCCCCTTATTAAGCCATAAACAGCTGTCGATTTGTGTGATCAGCCCCCAGGCATGTCTACAGACGATCTAACCTTCGCCAGTTAAACTGCACGCTTCACTGACTGTAAGTGATAAGCTGCGCTATTTGATTGGCTGAAGGAGATACATTCAGCTAATGAAATTCATTGATACATTTAGCTATAGGTAATGTTTACAAATGGCTCCTTAATTTTTCAGTAAGTTTCTTTGATGAATTTAAAGGGGCCTTTTCACAGATTTTGGCATGTACGTATTGAAGTTTGTCATTATATGCTTTATATTGATAAATGTTAACATTGGGTCTATAAAGCAAAAAAAAAAAAAACAAGAATACAATTAAAGACTTAAAAAAAAATTAACCTCAATGGGGCTCGAACCACTGACCCCTGGAGCTATGGAGCAAAAGTCTACCGCTCTATCATCATTAGACCATCCGCATAGATAGAACTTGAAGTAAAGTGTGTTGTTAAAATGTTATTTTTATAATTTGTAAACAAGGTTTATCAATGACTTTGCCTTATTTGACAGTTTTGAACCACAAGACTCAACAAGATATACTATGATTACAACCAAGTTTGATAAATATCCACCCATCCAAGTGGGTGACTAAGTAGGGTATTCAATAAGGTTAAATAGGAGGTCCACCCATCTAACACTGATAAAAATTTCTGGATAAAGATTATGTCTCCTACCTCTTTAGTGGTGTGAGAAACATTTGATTTACCCCTGTGTGTCTGTTTGTCTGCCACACTTGATGTCTGAACTCAAGTTCTTGTTTGTTTTACATGCACTTTTATCATGCAAAATGCTGATTAGATAGCAGGAAATTGCGTCATTTCAAGGTGCCATTTAAAAAAAAATTCGACGACAGGAGGGGACACCCCACTCCCACCCACCCTAGTTCATCCCCACCCCCCACCCCCCCCCCCTCTGACAATTTTCTGGATACGCCTCTGTATATATTGATGGTTAATAGAACGCCAACAACATATTTTAGATTGTGATTCGAGGCATGTGAACAATAATGGACGAAGTGTTTATCATTTTTAATAACATTCTAAACTTAATTGAGTAACTCGTATCAGGTTCACACGACGCCATTGTCTTTGAAATTCTTGTAAAAGTCAAAAACATGTTTTCTCTTTGAATAGAATTACAACGCCCCAGCTGGACTTATGCCCGGGTTTAACGTTGTGTTGAAAAAAAAATTGAACAAACTACAATGTAATTAATTTGTGGTAATTTAGAGATGGATTTTTATTCTTTCTTTACATAGTTTTACTTCAAAGAATTTGTTAATGAACAATCGTTCATGAATCTGATGTGGACATAATCTATAGATGGTATATGATAGTAAATTATACTATTAAGAATAAATAACAGTTCAAACTGAATATATATGTATAATGTTAATGTATTATCGGTTCTGAACGTTTGTTTGTATAACTTAAAGATAGAATGAGTGGGCTTTTATTTTAATTATAAAACAAGATAACGGTATTTAATTTTGTGAAGAAAATCATAAATACATATTAACATATTATATGATATAACCAAACAGTTACAAATTATTGTCATCGGTATCGATATGTGTACTATTTATATAATTTTAAGCAGTTGCATAACTTCAACTAGTATACTCACATATCCCACTCTAGAATCGCTAATGTATGTAAAACTACCATAGTAATGAAATAAGTGAGTAGTGTGAGATAAAATGATGCATCCAATAGTTCGAATGTCTTCCTCCTTTACTTCAATAACTTATCTAGTCCTACGTCTGCGTTTACGATCTTGAAACAAAAAAGAGGAAGATATGACAATGCCGTGATCTTTCAAACAAATGATTGCAAATGAAAAACTAAACAATGACTGCCATGAGACAGATATTGAAGTGGATCTAATCAGAAAATATTACACGTGGGAGGACATGTAATGATCGGTGTTGGCGTTGTTGTAATATTGCTTTGAACGATACGCATACTTTCCTTCGCGTAGTTACATTGGTTTCTGAACATATTTTACCGGAAAGTACATTTGCGCGCAAACATGTTCTCATCATTTTATTTTACAGTTTATAATCAATTTATTTTTGTTATTATTATTTTATTATATTATTTTATTTTTTTTTTTGTATATAAATTATTATTATTATTATTAGTAGTAGTAGTAGTAGTAGTAGTAGTAGTAGTAGTAGTAGTAATTGTAGTAGTAGTAGTAGTAGTAGAAGTAGTAGTAGTAGTAGTAGTAGAAGTAGAAGTAGTATGCAGAAATAATGTAAGTAACAAAATGTTTTTACGATTTTTTTTCCAATTTTTTAGAATGTAGAAACCCGATAAAAAGGAAACCTGTTATATATATTTTAGTTTATATAGTATATGTAGTCTGGTTTATTTTGAGCAATCTCAGTTTTTACAATAAATATCGCATTATTGTAGGGGGTGGGGCGAATAGCAGGAAAAAAAACGATTTTATTTCTATTGTTTTTTTATGGCTACTTACTTCTTTGACTTCTTATTTCAGATCGCGCCCCCAAAGACTAAGAAAACATAAAGATGTCGTCTAAATACGTCCTCATTCTTCTAGAACTCTGCCTTACTTTGATGGTGTCCTCTTCCGTAATAAAGCGATATCAGGTAATGACATGAACACAATAGAACAATTCGCACAGAATTAACATCGCATTGAGAATACTCATTAAGTTATTGCCTGTAAATGCTGCCTACGATGTTCGTCACAAGGCTTTTATGGTTTTGTAAATGAGAATCGCTCTGGGAATACGGGACTTAATACATATGCGTAAAATGTAGTCCAGGATTACCTGTGCAATTTATATACAAGGTGCAGAATGAACGGGGTTTTCAGGGGGGTACACACGGGCTGGACAAAATGTTATCACACCGTTAAGAACTTAATTTTTTAAATATCTCAAAATATTGAAATACATTTGAAAATATCTTTAGTGCATAAAAGACAGTTATTCTTGCAGTTTGTGTCGATATCTTAAGGTATTGATTTTTTTATTGATTTTTATTTAGTTTAAAACACATAATAAACAAGTCATAAATCAAATTTACATAACAATTATTTCTAAAAGTATAACAATTATTACTTCACACAAACACACACACAATATCTTTATTTCTGTCACGTTACATGATAATAACAGACATGGCATAAGCATAAACATCGCTATTGGTCGTGAGACTGCGTTCTATCACATGTTATTCGATATGCATAGTTGAAAGCATGCTTTCAATAACAGAGACATAAATGAAGTTTCATACTATAACCAAATTTTATATTTGTAAAAAAGCCGTACCGGGGACAGTTGTGCTTTACATTTTTTATGTTTTGATTATATCTTTGCATTGAATGAATAAAGTTTCAGTGATACTAATCTAAACAGATTTTTCTTTTCATTTATAGAAGTTTAATGCGGTGATTTTAGTAGAATTTTTAACCGTTATGATATTGGTAAAGTCACATAAAGAATATATTCGTCCGAAAATAGTAATGGCAGATATTAGTATTAAAATGTATGTATTAAAAAGATCTATTTAAATGTAAGAAGCGTCTCAACGCCAGTGATGGTAAATAGGCAAAAGTATCAACAATTTACAGCATATGGTAAGGTTTAGTAAAACGCACAAAGACACAGACATATTTGTAATATACTAAAAGTATAAGAATAGATCCTTGAATACGTCTAAAATCGGTGAAAAAAATCACGTTGCGTGAAACATCCGTGTACAATGAATGCAGTAAAAATGGAATTTTTGAACAAGAACACATGCTTATTAAATAAAGTTAGTTTGATGTAGAAAATTTGTTCAACAAAGTTATTTGAAATAAAGCACCTCTTATCGTCGTGTTTAAATCCATTAAAGTTACAAGGTGGAACCCCAAAAATCACGTGATCCTGCATCTTGTATAGGGTTAAGCAAGGACCACACTTCCGCTTGAACTGGATTTTCGCTTAGAAGAGACTTATTTAAACGAAATATAATGCCTTAATGGATTTTTGTTTCACTGAAGTCTCTTCTACAGGAAAATCCAGCCTAAGCGGAATTTGTTGTCCCTAATTAGCCAATGCAGACAGCACAGGCTAATTTGCGGCGACTCTTTACATGCATGTTGTCCGTATGTATTCAGACCGCGTATCATATTTTAACAAATCTTGCTAGTATGAAGTTGTTATTCCGTAGATTTTTTTTATCTTGCATGGGATTTTTGCATTTTTGCTTATACCGTTTCGAAACAGCATGAGGAAATTATTGTGTAGCTGCTGCCCCTATTATAGAATTGCATAAATATAAATGACACATTGACAGTGCTGAAATACTAGTTAATTGTTTTATATTAACATTTTGCAATAAAACAAGTTATATCCGAGTCTGCATATGACACTGATGGCAAATAAAACCACAGAAATCTGTTTTCAGATCAGAACAAATATCTTCTTTTACTTAATAAATTAATGTGCTAGACAATAGACACTAAATTACGGTTGAATGTAGCTCTTGAATAAGGGCCATTGAAACTGAATACGAATCACAATTTTTCGATTCAATTTAAAGAAACTATACATTATACGTAGCTATTAATCCAAGGGTAAGAAACCCGTGTTGTGTTACTCGACTGTGACACACGAGCGAGGTGAACTAATTGATTAAAACAGACCTCCCAGCATCTGTACACGCTTGTCAAGAAAATTGTATTTTGTGTAAGGAGATTCAATTGCATACAGTGATAATTCAGTTGTCTGGTTTGGGCTTAACAAGTTTGTATAGGTTGGTGTAAATTGCGTTGTCCATAACATAACACATATGTCAGAGGACCGAAGCGTGCAGGATTAACATTCGAAAATAAATTAAACGTTTGAAATTTTCAGCAAACTATATTTCGAGACGTAAATAAATATTTTACACCGTTGTTTTTACTAGAAAACCTCTTCATTACAAAACATTTCCGAAATCATTATGACGGTACGAAGTCTCCACGTTTTCTGCATCGTTAATATGACTCCGTCGGTGTTCATTCATTAATTCAACGTTTAGTTCCAATACAAAATGTGGTGATTTTTAACCTACCACCGTTCTTTACTTACGTTCATTTTTCTTTGGGTAAATTGTTCCTTTTAGTTAATATATTAAAAGCGTCCATTGATTTCCGGTAAGCATTGTTGACGTTTAATTCATTGTTGAAAATATGCCTAGAAATTTATCGTTGTATGTCGTTGTATGTTGTTTTTATATCCATTTGTTTAATAAATGTTTATTCTGTTGATAAAGACCAGAATCTCATTATTATGCTTTATAATTAAGTCAAACCACTATTACGTAGATCTCAACTGTATCACTATGGAAATGTCCGAGTAACGCCGCATGAGCAGATAGTATAAAAGCGCGCGTTTCTTCTATGAAAAGTCAGTTGTACTGCCGACTTCGTCAAGTTAACATCGCGAAATTAGGTAATTAAATTATATTATTAACAAACATTAGGGACTTTGGGCACATAGAGACTGGCTATCCTCTTCAAACGTTCTGAGAGCCTTGAAGTTGGATTCCTACCCCTCAGCAGCCCGGGTCGCTAATAGTTGATATATAAGTCACATACCTTCACACAACACTACAAGGCTCCATACCTAGGGTAACGAGTCAAAACAGACTCGGAGTCATAACGAAGTGTTCCGAGACATAGGTCTCCATACATAGTCTCGAGGTCATAGGTCTCCATACATAGCTCCGAGACATAGGTCCCCATACATAGACCCGAAGACATAGGTTTCCATACATAGTCTCGAGGTCATAGGTCTCATTACATAGCTCCGAGACATAGGTCTCCATACATAGACCCGAAGACATAGGTTTCCATACATAGTCTCGAGGTCATAGGTCTCCATACATAGCTCCGAGACATAGGTCTCCATACATAGACCCGAGGTCATAAGCGTAAATAGTGGGGTTCGAGGTCATATGAATATAGCATTTGATTACATTTGATTTACTGTTCCAAACCAATTATTGTATTAATAACCAATCATAAAGCAAGGTAGCTTGAGGAAAATTATATACTATTCTATTGTGCTTTGGGTTATTGTCTGAACCATACTATAAAGACCGACGCTCGGTCGAAGACACGTTACAAAACTTGGTGGCAGCGGTGGGATAGCAGGATATCAGACCGTTATCCGTTACCTACAGCAACAGTATGGCGTCTGGCGGAGACCGAGAGCTCGATGCGTTGTATGAAGAGCTAGAGCAACTTCGAATACAAAACCAGAGACACAGACTAGAAAGTGAGATCTCCGGGCTACAGCTAGAAATGGATAACATGGACACAGGGTCGACCGACCGCAAAAGACTGTCTCGAGGGACAGGTATGAAACAAGAATCGTCAAGCCCATGTTTCTCAGAACACACTCGAGCACCAGACCCGAAATATGCTGAAGATACCCCGAAGTATGTGACCAAAAGACGGAGTACATCGCGACCCCAGTCGGAGACCCCGAGCAAGGAGCGTACCGCTATAATGAGACCTGCGACATATGATGGTTCCGGGTCCTGGTCCGATTATAAAGCACATTTCGATGCTTGTTCAGAATTAAACAGATGGACTGAAAAAGAGAAGGGACTGTACCTTGCCGTATCGTTGAGAGGTCAGGCACAGGGTGTATTTGGGAATTTGTCCAAACACTGCAATGACTATACAGAGCTTGTGATAGCTTTGCAAGAAAGGTTTCAGCCGCCCAATCAAACAGAATTGTACCGGGTGCAGCTTCGAGAACGAAAACAGCGTGCATCGGAAAACTTGTCAGAACTAGCGCAGGACATCAGAAGGCTGACAAATTTGGCTTACCCTACTGCCCCAGCCGATGTTAGAGAAACCCTTGCAAAAGAGCAATTTTTAGATTCGCTACATAGCGTAGAGTTGAGGATACGCACCAAACAGGCTAGACCATCGAGTCTGAATGATGCTGTGCGTCATGCAGTCGAAATGGAAGCCTACTACAAAGCTGAGCAAAAGCACCTTGCCTCAAGTCAGGTGCTGACAACAAGTACTGCGGAGGGCGATAGCCAGATCAAACACCAGAACGACCTCAAGACCTTGCAGTCTGCAATTCAACAGTTACAAAACGAGTTTCGTGAGTGGAAACGACAAAGTAATAGTGCCCCGAGATCATTTCAACCTAGGAATACGAGCTCATATAGACCACGGAATAACTTCCGAACACCTCGATGGAACCCAAGGCGCACTAATGTTCCCAGGTATAATAATAGTCAAAGGTCAAATACGAATGCGTCACATAAAATGGACCGAAGTACAGGTGACAAGGGTGGTGAAGTTAAGAAATCCACTTTCAATGGGGCCGGCTTATTCTTCGTAACAGCACACATCGATGGTTCTGCTGTAAGCTGTCTTATAGACACAGGAGCTACACTTTCGCTGATGTCAACACAGACCTGGAGTATGATTTGTGGCAAGTGTACCGAACTCAAATATTTTGACAAGGACATTTTCGCGGCTTGTGGAACGCCGCTTAATATCAAAGGTCAAACCACGCTAGACCTACGCATTAATGGGAAAACCTACCCGATCACGACGATAGTAGCAGACATTGATGGAGAAATCATGTTAGGTCTTGACTTTTTCAAGCAGTATCAGTGTCATATTGACTTGGCGTCAGAGCAGATACTCATTAATGGAGACAGGTGTTCTATTAAAAGCAAAGGAGCTTCAGGATGCGCGGGTAGCACACCAGCGTCGTATGATTTTAAGATAGAGCATAGACCACGTCGGTTGCATGGAAATGCTGATGATCTAAATTGGAGGCAATTTAGACAATGTGGTGAAAACTGTCCGGACACGCGAGATGTAAAACCTGCAGTGAATATCATCGAACAGAGGAAACCCCATGATGCTGATATATTATTAGATATTATCTCAGCTCAGAACGCTGACGCAGATGTTTCACGTCTGAAGCAGTGGATCCTGGATAATGCACGACTAAATAATGCTGACGTTGCAAAATGCAGTCCTTTCCTCAAGACACTACTTAATCAATGGGAGCGTCTCGAAGTCAGAGATGACTTAGTAGTGCGGAAATGGGATGTGTTTGGGACCAATATTGTGTATTGGCAGGTCATCGTTCCGTTCAAACAAAGGCGAGTTGTGTTGAAAAACATGCATGGTATCAAGGCACCAGGACACCTTGGTATTAAGAAAACGTTTGAAAAGATTAGACAACGATATTACTGGCCTGGACTACGATATGATGTGAAAATCTATGTGAGCCGTTGTGACGTTTGTGCTAAGCGCATGAGTCCTGCTCGATCAAAAAGGAGGACCATGGCGAAAACGAAGACTACCGCAAGTACTAGCACCTCGATTTCAGTATGCAAAAAGGATGTACCGGTTACGGTTAGCTTCCGAGACCATATTATGACGTGTACCTTGAAGAGACTCGCATGCAAGACGTGCGGAGTGAACTTCAAGAAGGTCGTATACCTTAAACGACATTATGCCCGAACGGGGCACGATAAAGTCTCGCAAGGTAGTGACAAGGGATGTTCTGAGTCTGTCAGTGCTTGCGCGAGTGCAGTGATTGATAAGGAAGATCACGGCGAAAGTGACTGGGATTCCGATCCCGAGATCAGTGTGGACGAGAAGGGCTCTTCTTCAGACGAAGATAGTGACTTCGAGTTAGGTAGGACTGTTAGAAAGAGAACGGCTCCCACTCCTGTTCAAGCGCCGGTCAAGCGAGCCAAAGGTTCTGAGTCTGAACATCCTGGACCCAGTTGTCAAGTCAAAATCCTTGATGAACAGTGTAGAGGCGTTGATAAGGTAGAGACTGGGAAGTGGTTGCGCAGTAGCGGCGTTCGAGCGGACTACAAACCGAAGGGAGAGAATGCCGTTCAAGTCGACAGTGTTGTCCAAATGAACAAAAGTACGCAGGATGCAGTTATCGTTGCTGAAAGGGGGACACAGACACGAGACACCGTGCAAATGCTAAATGAATGTCAGTGCAACAAATTGCACAAGTGCAATTTTTGTGGCATATATTTTGAGGATATTGCAATGTACTTCATCCACCAGGGTTGCCATACCAATGGACAGCCTTGGAGGTGTAATGTGTGCGGACACACATGTAATGACAGGCAGTCGTTCTTTATTCATGTCACAATGCAACACAGTGCTTAGACTGTGAAATATGATTGTTTTATTTTCTGTTAATCATTGACACTTAGGTAAAGTGCATATTACTGTTACAGAGTATTATAGAGTATCATGTTTTGTTAATTATTGGTGTTCTTTTAAGACTGCTTTGATTTGCCATGTTATGTTGTTTAAAAAAAAATAATAATAATATAAATACATGAATAAGCGGGACGCTTAAAATCGGAGGCGTGGGTAATGTGGTGATTTTTAACCTACCACCGTTCTTTACTTACGTTCATTTTTCTTTGGGTAAATTGTTCCTTTTAGTTAATATATTAAAAGCGTCCATTGATTTCCGGTAAGCATTGTTGACGTTTAATTCATTGTTGAAAATATGCCTAGAAATTTATCGTTGTATGTCGTTGTATGTTGTTTTTATATCCATTTGTTTAATAAATGTTTATTCTGTTGATAAAGACCAGAATCTCATTATTATGCTTTATAATTAAGTCAAACCACTATTACGTAGATCTCAACTGTATCACTATGGAAATGTCCGAGTAACGCCGCATGAGCAGATAGTATAAAAGCGCGCGTTTTTTCTATGAAAAGTCAGTTGTACTGCCGACTTCGTCAAGTTAACATCGCGAAATTAGGTAATTAAATTATATTATTAACAAACATTAGGGACTTTGGGCACATAGAGACTGGCTATCCTCTTCAAACGTTCTGAGAGCCTTGAAGTTGGATTCCTACCCCTCAGCAGCCCGGGTCGCTAATAGTTGATATATAAGTCACATACCTTCACACAACACTACAAGGCTCCATACCTAGGGTAACGAGTCAAAACAGACTCGGAGTCATAACGAAGTGTTCCGAGACATAGGTCTCCATACATAGTCTCGAGGTCATAGGTCTCCATACATAGCTCCGAGACATAGGTCCCCATACATAGACCCGAAGACATAGGTTTCCATACATAGTCTCGAGGTCATAGGTCTCATTACATAGCTCCGAGACATAGGTCTCCATACATAGACCCGAAGACATAGGTTTCCATACATAGTCTCGAGGTCATAGGTCTCCATACATAGCTCCGAGACATAGGTCTCCATACATAGACCCGAGGTCATAAGCGTAAATAGTGGGGTTCGAGGTCATATGAATATAGCATTTGATTACATTTGATTTACTGTTCCAAACCAATTATTGTATTAATAACCAATCATAAAGCAAGGTAGCTTGAGGAAAATTATATACTATTCTATTGTGCTTTGGGTTATTGTCTGAACCATACTATAAAGACCGACGCTCGGTCGAAGACACGTTACACAAAATAACACAATTTTAACTTAAATACGATTGACTGACGAGCCGTGTTCTTTAAATAGCAGATAGATGCGTGACCGCGTATTCAACTAGAAGATTTGCCTGTATTAATCGGCTATATTAATCGAAACTTCTTGGCTCTCATAAAAAGCCGAGAAAATCTCAAGCACAGGACGTTCGAATAGGAACAAGTATCAATGCATTCTTTGATACCTTATTAAAACAGAGAGCTATTTCGTTAAAGATATAAACAAACAACAGCAATTATAACTTGACTGTATTTCGGACAAGTTAAAACAGTGTACATCTTTATTATTCGCTAATATTTGTTTGTTGGGAGTGTGGAATGAAATTGCTTAAGAATTTGAAACTAACGTTTCCTAATTGTATAAACATAACTGTACGGGTTGGTATTTGTTATATGTTGATATCTGTTTCTGAATTTGATTTCATAACTTTAAAACAGCGTCTGTCCACAAGCATTAAGAATATTAACATAAACAGGGAGAGACAGTTGGTATTTAAACAAATTAGATATTGTTTGGAAGGAAAGAGTTTTATTTTAAAAAATGCCATATATTTTCGCAGACCCAATGCACATTTCAACATTTTTGTCACTTTGTAATGATATGAAATAAAGTAATACATTTAATATACCCGATAATTAACCATTTTTAATGTCTTATTTATTTGGAGAAATATAATGTAGCTTAAAAAATAATAATAATAATGTCAATATAACCAATTAGTGAAACGATGTAATTCTTTGATATGGCAAATTATTGTAAGAGACTTCGTCCTGTTTTCTGAAGATTGTATTAACCTGAACAAGGAAATAGACATTTTTTCTTCTTTACAAAGTACCCGTAAAACGACACTTTCCCAACCAAGGAAAAATTACGAAATTCCCAATTGCCGTTCGAAAAATTCCTTGAAGGAAGGACATTTGCGTCCATTTTTTTCCTAAAACGCATTATCTGCAAGGGAGCACACACACTTTTAGAAGAATATTTATAAAGGTTTTTGTATTTAAATACCAAGCAATTTGAAACACTCATTTTTTCCAAATCGGAAGATTTTACGACGCGCATATTCCAATATTCTCGGTTTAAGCGTTTTTTTCCCCACTTAGCGCGGTACCAATTGGGCAAAAAAAAACATCACTGAAAAGGTGTATTATCAGTTAAACGACTTTAGTTCAATAATTGATAATAGGAGTATAAATAAAGGTCCCAATTTGTCGATGTCGCCTTTATAATATACGATTGGAATAGAAGGATTGTCAGAATAAAGTTGTTAGGAGCCTCTTCTGAGAAACTAGGGCATAATGCAAGTGCGTAAAGTGTACTCACAAATTAGCCTGTGCAGTCCGCACAGGTTGATCAGGGACGACACTTTCCCCTTCAACTTAATTTTTGCAAAGAAGAGACTTCATTTGAACGAAATTTTCCATAAAAACGGAAAGAAACGCCACTGATTAACATATGCCGACCGACAGTCAAATCTGAGGCGAAACTTAACGCATATGCATTAAGCCCAGTTTGCCATAACGGATTGATTTCGCATTATCTGGAAGATGATACTGATGTATTTGAGACAAATGCACATTTTTCTTGTTTACAATGTAACCATAGCGAAAACTCGTGGGCAGAATTCGACACGTGTGTGTACAAAATAGTTCCGTCACAAAAAGGCCCATTTGTTACAAATGTATAAATGCCACATACAGTGCGGACGATTGCTTCGAGTTAAATTTATCTGATGATCATGATGAAATCGAAACGTGAGAGCCTAAATATTCGTCACGATTCATGACAATTAATCAGAAACACGGCTTTGGACGGTGAACGTTTAAAGATAAGATTAAGAAGGCTATTGACAGTCATTCTAAAAGGCCAACGGTCTATGCGGACATATAGTACAATGATATTTGTGAAAATATAATACATTGGTCTATGTGGACATGTAGTACAACGGTCTATGTGGACATATAGAACAACGGTCTTTGTGGACATATAGAACAACGGTCTATGTGGACATATAGTAGAAAGGTCTATGTGAACATATGGTAGACCGGTCTATGTGGACATATAGTAGAACGGTCTATGTAAACATATATTAAAAATGTGTATGTGAACATATAGTAGAACGGTCTATGTGAACATATAGTAGAACGGTGTATGTGAACATATATAACAACGGTATTTGTGAACATATCGTACAGCGGTCTATGTGAACATATAGTAGAAAGGTCTATGTGAACATAAAGTAAAACGGTCTATTTGAAAATATGGTTGAACGGTTTATGTGGTCATATAGAAGAACGGTCAATGTGGACATATAGTAGAACGGTCTATGTGAAAAATTAGTACAACAGTATATCTGGATATATAGTAGAAAGTATATGATGACATGTAATACATCTAAATAAATAATGCTTTGATACTCGTTAGGTGTTTTCTATTCTCTTTAAAAGGTCTGGCACAATAGACAGATTTAGGATTTACCAAGAAAAGTGTAGACTATTCCCACGCTTCATGTAAAGGAATTCATTTCTATTCATCTATTATTACATAAGTACAAACATTAAAACGTTCCTGTGTGAAAATCACAAACACAAGTTACGTGTTATTTCGTATAAAACATTTGACCCACTTGACACGCGATTTCCACCATGGTCTCTTAATTTAAATACGATTGACAGGCTTTGAAGCGTCAATACTGATACGGTGGTATACGGTACATCGTTGAACTCTCTGACTGATACGGTGGTAAACGGTACATCGTTGAACTCTCTGTCAATACTGATACGGTGGTAAACGGTACATCGTTGAACTCTCTGACTGATACGGTGGTATACGGTACATCGTTGAACTCTCTGAAACATCTGCGAGGGAAATTTAATCAACATGTTACTTATGTAAAATTACGATCCAATCTTAGATTTCTCGCAAGAAATAAAAAATACATTTACTTATTGTTTATGAAAATCACAAAACTTGTATTGAAATATTGGTCACGAAACAATAAAGTACACATACGCCTGTTGTATGCATATTTGATCACCGCGTGGCTTCAGAAAAAAAAATGTTATGCGTATTTGCATAAATATATTCCACATATGTACAGACCGTGTCTGGAATACACCAGGACTGTGGCGTTTGTTTGCTTTCACGTGTATATTTATGAACCGATCGAGTCATGTATATTTGCACAGCGTTGGAATGGCGGTGATAGTATGTCGCCAAAGCTGGATTCCCCCTTGCTACAGAACAGAACAGAACATGTGTTTAGTTATGACTTGCACAATGTACATCGTCAGTATAACAAAAGCATGATTAAGACGATTCATGGCATGTTAATTATATAATTTCAGTACATACGGTATACATTTTAGTACATACGATATACCTGGTCTTAATTATATTTGATTGAAACATATTTAAACATATTATATTTGATTATTATATGCTTATACATTGTCTAAATTTTGTATTTTAAGTGTGCGTGTCTTTGTTTTACGAGAATAAATACATTTAACAATCAGTTTCTTTTATTAAATTTGTATTAAATGAAAGGAGAACTTTTAATTAATTTGGTTTTGTTATCAATGCCCAACATTTCCAAAAAATTTAACATCGATGTACGTTGGTATTTGTACTTTGGTACATATTTTTGCGTATCTCCTCTAAAAATGGACATATGAGCATGAAATTATATTCATCTCCAAAACCTTTTGAATAACGAAGTACATCAACAATCTCTAGCAATTATATTTCTACCGTATTAACCCATTTTTGCGTAGTGGACTCTCCTATCCTTCTAAATTGGATCAATTTATTTCCAAAATTAGGGGTGTCAAGTATATTTATTTCTATATTTAGAATATTCCATAAAGAAATTCATTTAAGCAAACAGCGCAGACCCAGATGAGTCATCTGGTTCTACGCTGTTTGCAATGTCCTTTTTTCAGGACGCTAGGCATGAATGGGTTAAATTTATTAATTAACCAGTTTGTATTCTTAGTGGGTTAACCGATAGTCTATGTCTACAGAAAAAAACATTCTTAGGCTGCAAGGTAGTAAATCTAGAAATGATTCGTAATGAAAATGGTTTTTGAAAAAGGACAAAAATTAGTTAGAACATGAGTTGTCTTCATGTTGTGGGACCATTCCTGATTGATAAGTTAATGATACGTTGTTTAAAATACAAAAAATGATTTAAATCGATATTGTCAGCACCTTCACAAATATAAGTGAAACCATATTTGTTCAGCAATAACTTTACATTATAAACGCAATTTTAAAAGCCATTTGTTAAAATCTTCCTTTGCTTGCTCATAAGCCTTTTTTATAATTATTATACGTGCATGTATAATATTACACCAGTATTTAATAATCAAGTTTTAATTACATTTGCAAGATTGCAGGTGTATGATCTCTATTTCCTTTGATTGTGTGAATCCACGTAACTCTGCTGAATAGGTAAGTAAATGACCAAGAAATGAATCAGAGAGTTCACACAAATGGCTATAATTCATACTTTTAACCCTTTCAGCGCGGGAACCGAATTTTGAAGGCCTTTGCAAACAGTTTGCATCCAGATGAGACGCCACAGAACGTGGCGTCTCATCTGGATCCAAACTGTTTGCTATTCTGATAGTATATTTTGAAAAAAAAATCGAAGAAATGCTAATTGTAGAAATTCAGCAGACGACATTTTAGCAGACGTTAAATTTCCCAGCATGCAAAGGGTTAACAGCATTGAAGCAATATGTATAATGCCTTATTAATTCAGACAAAAATTCCCAGATTAGTCTACAACCAGTCTTTGTCATTATTCAATTGATACCAGTCTGCCCCTCTACAACCAGTCTTTGTCATTATTCAATTGATACCAGTCTGCCCCTCTACAACCAGTCTTTGTCATTATTCAATTGATACCAGTCTGCCCCTCTACAACCAGTCTTTGTCATTATTCAATTGATACCAGTCTGCCCCTCTACAACCAGTCTTTTTCATTATTCAATTGATACCAGTCTGCCCCTCTACAACCAGTCTTTGTCATTATTCAATTGATAACAGTCTGCCCCTCTACAACCAGTCTTTGTCATTATTCAATTGATAACAGTCTGCCCCACTACAACCAGTCTTTGTCATTATTCAATTGATACCAGTCTGCCCCTCTACAACCAGTATTTGTCATTATTCAATTGATAACAGTCTGCCCCTCTACAACCAGTCTTTGTCATTATTCAATTGATAACAGTCTGCCCCTCCACAACCAGTCTTTGTCATTATTCAATTGATAACAGTCTGCCCCTCTACAACCAGTCTTTGTCATTATTCAATTGATAACAGTCTGCCCCTCTACAACCAGTCTTTGTCATTATTCAATTGATACCAGTCTGCCCCTCTACAACCAGTCTTTGTCATTATTCAATTGATAACAGTCTGCCCCTCTACAACCAGTCTTTGTCATTATTCAATTGATAACAGTCTGCCCCTCTTTCTGAAAACCATATTGTGTGTTTTGTCTGTGTTAACTGTAAGTCCTCATGTTTACCTTGTGAGTGCAATAGATTAATACTGGTGTGCATTTCCTCTGGCGATATCGCAAAAAATGCTATATCGTCTGGAAAACAGGAAAAGAATAAACATAATATCGTCATTTTCTAAACCCGAATTATGTTTATTTTGCAAAAAAAGTTCAAGGGCATTAACAAAGAATGAACAAATCGGTGAGATTATCTGCCCTTCTTGTCTAAAGCAAAATGTATATATTGTTTTAATCGGAATAGGGGGTACATGATTTTACACATGATTTTACTTTCTGATATATATTTATATATATTAAAGCATGTGCGTAAAGTATTATCCCAGAGCAGCCTGCTTAGTCAAACCTTTCGACTTGATTGCTGTTTTTCCAATCTGGGTCGACACTTTCCGGCTTACCTGGATTTCCGCTAAGAAGTGACCTTTTTTAAACGAAACATTTTTACAAGCGGAAAGTGTCGTTCCTGGTCAGCCTGTGCGGAATGCATATGTAAATCTGGGACGTCACTTTACGCACGTGCATTAAGCGCCGTTTTAATAGATCGAGGCTTATTTCATTGACTCTGCTTGAACTGTGTCTTCGGGCAATAGCTGTCTATGCATGAACATGATTGCAAGTGTTTCGCCGAAAGATGAAAATTGCTGTCCATTAATTTATCATTTATTTATCCATTAGTCTACCCCAGCAGTCAATTTCCGTTAAATAGAAATTTTATCTTAACGTGTCTCTTGTACAGATAAACGTCTCTTTATTAAACAGAACTTACATGGATCAAATTAAAATTTTGTCTCTCAAACAGCTCAATTTCAATATTCCTTGTGAATTATAAAATTGATACCCTCAAGCAAGTAAACGCACATCAAAAACGCGTTTTCTTCCTCTAGAAGATTTTAATCATATATAATGTGTCCCTTGGCCAAAATAAAGTGTTTTATCATTTTAAACGAAAATATACAATTTCATAATGTGTAGCAACAGTCTTGTAAACCTGAATGGTGCAAAACACGGTACTGTCTTTTATTTTTGTTGGCATGAAATTTCGTGTGCTTTTTTTTTTAACTGCTAGCGTAGACATGTAAATTCGTGGATTTCTGGTTTTTGAAAAAGAGGAATTTGCATCGGACATTTCCCGATGTGTTTGTGTTACATTCGGGGATTTCCGGTCATTTTCCGATGTGTTTGTGTTACATTCGGGGATTTCCGGTCATTTTCCGATGTGTTTGTGTTACATTCGGGGATTTCCGGTCATTTTCCGATGTGTTTGTGTTACATTCGGGGATTGCCGGTCGTTTTCCGATGTGTTTTTGTTACATTCGGGAATTTCCAGTCATTTTCCGACGTGTTTGTGTTAGATTTGTGGATCAGTAAACTAACGAATATTAATGCCTTACGAATAGTAATGAGTTTACTTTACAGTATTGTACACAACGCTTATCCACGAGAAAGGGTCCACACTTGTTAAAATCTAAATGATGTTTGGTCTGTCCTAGGAGAAGTCCGATGTGATTAATAGTTCAACACTGCCGGAATTGTCTGTTCAGTCTTTCTCACATGAGCCGTGCTCTGTGAAAAGGGAGTTTAATGCATGTGCATTCCGCACAGGCTAATAAGGGACGACAGTTTCCGTTTATGATATCTTCTGTTTAAAGAAAGTATCTTCTTAGCAAAAATCCAGTTTAGGCAGAAAATGTCGTCCCTGATTAGCCTGTGCGGAAAGCAGAGGCTAATCTGGGACGAAACTTAACGCACACGCTTTAAACCACCTTTTCACAGAGCACGGATGATATTGTACACTGACCGTGTAGGCCTAGCAGTCTGACTTTGGTTAAACGTGCATATGAAAAGGGGGGTTTAATGCATGAGCGTAAAGTGTCGTCCAAGATTAGCCTGTGCAGTCCGCACATTCTTATAAGGGACGACACTTTCCGCCTAAACTGGGTTTTCTACTACAACAGTCTTCCTTTAAACGAAAAACACAATACAAGCGGAAAGTATCGTCCCTAATTAGTTTGTGCCGACTGCACGGGAATATCTGGAACGACACTATACGTACATGCATTAAACCCCTTTTTCACAGAGTGCGGACCATATGTTTTGCTTCTTGTAGACTTAGCTGCCAGTTAGATGTTTATGAGCCGCATTCAGGGAACACTGGGCTAAATGCATGTGCGTAAAGTATCGTCCCAGAATAAGCGACGACACTTTCCGCTTTACGGGAATTGTTCCTTAAATGAAGGTCTCATTTTAACGCAAATCCATTTTTGGCGTAAACTTTCGTCCCGTGATAAGCATGTGCGAACTTTACAGGCTTATGTAGAACACAATTTTAAGCACATGTATTAGGCCCAGTTTTCCCAAAACGAGGCTCATAAACTTTACAATGTCAGCTGTTTGTTTTGGGGAACTAATTAAAACGTGGTGTTTATGGTCCCCATTACAATGGCCTTAACGGTGTGCAAGTACAACGCATTATTCGGTGTATTGCGAACAAACGAACAATTTAGACCACTTGACGCATTTACAGGAGTTGTCATGGCGTAATGCATATGGTGCTCGCCTAGCGACCGGGAGGTCCGGGGTCCGATCCCCACTGGCCTATCATGTGTTAGCTCTACCTAGGAAACGGACTCGAAAGCGTTTCAATTAACTTGATGCAATCGAGCTAAACTTAATAGGTGTGCACTAAACTCAAACAAATAGGTTTAAATTAAACTATAATAAATAGGTTCAAAGACTAAAACAAATTGGTTTAAACTAACAAAAAATAAATAGGTATAAACTAAACGAAAATATATAGGTTTAATTTTAACTAAACTTAAGTAAAAATGTTAAAACTAAAATAAACGGGTCTTAACTAAAACATTTACAGGAAATTCCACTGCCTGTCTGCCCTCAGCAGGCCGTATGTTCGGAGATCTACGGTTTACAACGTCGTGGCCTGCCAGACCTGTATCTGAACTACGTCAAGTGCACGTGTCCCGCGGGCTCCTACTGCCCGGAGAGGCCCGGCAGTCAGACGCTCCCCGCCGATGACGACACCTGGTAGGTGTGATATTGTTGTTAAGTAGTTGTGAAAGTGAAGTAATACTGTAAAATCATCATTATTAGGGGGGGGGGTGGGGGGGAAAGAATTTTTCTTGATATCGTGGGTTGAAGGATCCATCAATTTAAAACAAATTTCTCTTTATTTCAAAATTGAAAATGCATGAATGTCAACGCAAAAGGAATTTTTGGATGAATCACGAAATTTAATGCCAACAAATATATATTAGCTAAGCTCTGTGAAAAAGGGGTTTAATGCATGTGCGTAAAGTGCAGTCCGCACAGGCTAATCTTGAACGTCACTTTACGCACATACATTAAGCCAAGTTTCCCCCGAGCAATGCTTTTATGTTCTGAGCCTTGTATTACTTTAATTATTAATTGATTCATTTAAAGGTATAATCATTACTTTCACTAGATTTTTATAAATGAAAATAATAAATTCATACTAATTAGTGTAACGTGTTTATGCCAGGTTCGGTCTTTGTCAGCTGGTATCCAGCCTTGAACGCTGCGCTAACGGAGACGTCGCTCAGGAGATGTGGCCGGAAGGACCGCAACTTAACGGCGTCGCCTTGACGACGGTAAGTAATTTAAGTGAGACTCGTTCTGTGAAATCTTGACTTTACGCAAGTGCGTTAAGTGCCGCCCCAGATTAGCCTGTGCAGTCCGCGCAGGCTTATAGGGGACGACACTTTCCGCTTAAAGGATTTGTTTTGTTTTCAGGAAGTCGTTTAAAGGTAGCCTTTTCATAACGAAAATTATGGTGGAAAGGTTGGTCTCTGATTCGCTTACATGGACTACGCACATGCATGAAGTCCATATTTCCCGGAACGAGGCTCAAACTATTATCATGAACACGGTTGTTGTATTCGTAATCCGGGCTTTATTCGTCAAGTCAAAAGTATTAACTACAACTGCATGACCATACTTACGTTTTTTATTTCACATTTGATTTGTAATCCGGTACTTGGTCCGTATTCCCGAAGCGCGTCTCGAGAATACATTCAAAATAATACTAATGCATCGTATGTAATAAACTCCATAAAAGATTCGTTTTTATTGCTAATTCTTATTCCCGCAGTACGAATAAAACCTAAGTTTATTTACTTCTGGTTTGAGCAATATATGAACTCACATATTCAATAATTGTATAAGGTTTATGAAGATACAAGTGTAATCTTACTTTGGTCAATGTAGACTTTTTCTACAGCTCTTTCGAACGTTTGAAAGAATAACATCATAGCATTGAGTTTTCGTATCTTTATATATTGTACTTTAAACAGCACGCTTCCTAACAAACTTTTTATAGATAAACTTCTAACACTTATTGAAAAAGAAAAATTTCTTTACTAGAAGAAAGTTAATAATAACAATAAAGTACTCTTTACTAATAACATTTTTGAAAAGCGTAATTATTGTACTTTACTCGATTCATGTTCGGCTCTACATTTCGTTTAAGACAATTAATTACAGTGTACTATAATTCAATGGTATAATCTTCAAACAAATCGAAAGGGTTTCGACTGGCAGTAATTGTGAACTAAATATGTATTTATCTTCCTTAAAAGGGATTGCATGGTTAGTTTTTCTATAGAAAAGCAAGTAAATTTAATTAAATAAAAACTACACTATACCAATTAGATATGCGCCTTATTAATAAAATACCGGGCTTAATGAACATGCTTAAAGTCCAAGGAATATGTTGTATAATTTTTCGATTGCAGGAAGTCTTTCCAAAACGGACATCAAGTCTAAGCGGAAAGTGGCGTCCGATATAAGCCTGTGCGGACTGCACATGCTAATCTGTGACGAAACTGTACGCACATGCATTAAGCCCCGTTTTCACAGAGCGAGATTCTTATCGTGAAGACGTGCTAAATGTTGATAACTGATATGTTGAACAATATTCATCCTTACGATGTATCCAAAAGAACATACAATACATAAAACTGATTCGTCAAGTTCTGATGTTGCATTTATATATTTACAACTAATAGTTAATAATAGAAAAGTTCAAACTTGTCTTTATTATAAACGTTGTGAATTGTGCTTTTGTTGATGGTACAATTTCAATGAGATTTAATGAATAATGGTAATACTTTCTGCGCTAAAGCTAAATCGAGGCGCATTTAGGCTGTGTTTGTTTGTTTTAGATTCAGACTCCGAAACATATGGGTCGTGCTCTGTGAAAATGGTGTTTAATTAATGTGCGTTTAGTGTCGTTCCAGATAAGCCTGTGCCGTCCGCATGGGCTAATCAGGGACGACACTTTCCGCCACCGCTGGATTTTGGCTAAGAACTGACTTTTTGTAAACGAAAAATGCTATAAAAGGGGAAAGCGTAAACAGAATTTAAACAGCAGTGACGCTTAATTCGTTTTATTGAATTAGAATGACTTGATATCTTTGAAGGTGAAATGCGTTTGTCCACGGAAGAATCTGATCGAGAGTCGCCAATCTTCCAGCTGGACAGAGAGTATAGCGGCGTCACCGGAATCGAAATATGTCTACACTCTGGTTTGCTCAGGTAATTATGACTCGCGCTCTGGGAATACGGGGCTTAATGCATGTGCGTAAAGGGTCGCCCCAGATTAGCCTGTGCAGTCAGCAAAGGCAAATCAGGGAAGACACTTTCCGTCTAAACTGGATTTTTGATAAGAAGATACTTTTTTAAAACAGAAAATATCATAAAAGCGTAAAGCATCGTCTCACATTAGCCTGTGCAGTCAGCACAGGCTAAACAGGGAAAACACTTTCCGCCCGGTTTTGGTTCTTTATACTCTTCCTTTAAACGAAAAATTCCATAAAAGAGGACAACACGGTCTTAACTGGGCTGAAGCTTTAAGCAAATGCATTAAGCCCAAATTTTCGAGAGCGCTGCTCAAGTGGTGAAAATAGATGCTCGTGACAGTATGACATCCCTCCGTCAAAACGTATTCTAGAAATCAAGCTTTTAACTAGGATTTAACCATTTGTTTTAATAGCCTGAGATATATTTTGTTTAATTACAGGATCATTGAAACTACGCTAATCTTATCTATATATAATTCATGAAATAATGACACTAAAGTGTTTTTCAATTACTTGTCATTGAGTGCAGCGCGGCTAATTACAGAAATGAAACTTTTTCCCACATGAATATTGAAATGGATTTGTGTAAGTAATGTTCAATGGTGACACATCTACAAATTGTTCAACCTTAGGCAAGGTTTAAAATCGAGAGATACTTGTGAAAAGTAGATGATTTTTGCAGAAACGAAAAGCACCGTCCATGGTGAGCAAGCAATACAGTTTGGCTAAGTATTGGGACAAAAACACTCGTAAAAGTGACAAATATTTCGTGTACGCAGTTTATGGGTTTTATATCAGGTCACCCTGGGTTACTTCAGGCACATAAATATTGAACATTGAAACTCCAGTAACAGCCGTCTGATCTTGTGTTGTATTTATCGAACAGAGGATAGAAACATCACGAAGATGACGCAAAGTTAAAACACGTTATACACCAGCCTCGTTCTGGGAAAACAGGGCTTTCGTATGTCGATACTTTCCGCTTTAATGGAATTGGTCGTTTAAATGAAATTAAATATATAGTATGTGTGTTATGTTGTATGCTTTGCCCTTCATTATAAAGTCAAAGAGTCACTTGTCTTACAAAAAACTTGAAGTTCGTATCAGGAATTTGTCTCTTGAAAATGTTTATAGAGTTTCATTATTCCTTTATAAACCTCGCTCTTGGGACATGGAGCTTAATGCAAGTGCGTAAAGTGTCATCCCAGACATGGAGCTAAATGCAAGTGCGTAAAGTGTCATCCCAGACATGGAGCTTAATGCAAGTGCGTAAAGTGTCATCCCAGACATGGAGCTTAATGCAAGTGCGTAAAGTGTCA